>NC_045435.1:6768306-6793959 GCF_002776525.5 Piliocolobus tephrosceles | reverse complement strand
ATGTTGTGATGTGATGTGATTGTGATGTGATGTGATTGTGATGTGATATAATGTGATGATGTGATGTGATGATGTGATGTGATTGTGATGTGATGTGATTGTGATGTGATGTGATTGTGATGTGATGTTATGTGATGATGTGATGTGATGATGTGATATGATTGTGGTGTGATGTGATATGATTGTGATGTGATGTGATGTGATGTGATTGTGATGTGATGTGGTGTGATTGTGATGTGATGTGATGTGATTGTGATGTGATGGTGATGTGATGTGATGTGATGGTGATTGTGATGTGATGTGATTGTGATGTGATTGTGATATGATGTGATGTGGGCTTGACCCACTGTTGTTGACTTTGAGGTGGAAGAGAAATGCAGTAGCCTCTAAAAGCTGGAAAAGACATAAAACCAGATTCTCCCCTGAGAGCCTCCAGAAAGGAATGCAGCTCTGCCCACACCTTGATTTTAGCTCAGTGAGACCCATGTTGGATTTCTGACCTACAACTGCAAGATAATAAATCTATAATGCTTGAAGCCACCAAATTTGTAGTAATTTGTTTTAGCAGCAGCAGGAAACTAATGTATGGCTGCTTAATCAATTAGGAGCAATTAATGCAAACACAGTCACGGAAGACTATAAATAACCAATTTAAACAACCAAAAAATAACTTTTAACTTGGAATAAAAGTTCATTTTTGAAGTAATAAAAGCAGAAGCACACAAATTTCTTGGCTTAAAGAAATACGGAAAAGGAAATATGTATGAGGAATGTTTTTTCATTTCCACTAGAATACTAGAAAAGGAATTAATAACAAGAACATATTGATCTACAATATGAGGTAAGAGTTTTAAAAATAATAATTGGAATAGCCTTCTAGGAGTTGTGGAATCTTTGTCCCTAGGTTCTTTGAGATGCACAGTGACCTAAATATTTTATCTGACCTAAATGACTTCAATAGCTACTTTCCTGAGGACGGGACTTAGATTAAACAATCTCTCATGTCCTCTTCCAGTCTAAATATTCTACACAGACTGAAGTCTATTCAATTCTGTGGCACAAATATTTAGTGCCTATCTACTTAATGTAAATTATTTTGATAAGAATAACCAAAGAATAAGACATAAGCTTGACTTTAAGAAGTTTTCAGTATTATAGTTAACCAAAGTAAATAATCAAGGCATATTTCAGCTAGACTAAAAGAATCATAAGGTATAGATAAGTGATATATAGATAAAAACCCATTAACTATATAAAAATCAATGCATTCTTATTGGCCCTAAAAAAACCCAACCAACAAACACTGTCACTGGTCATCTTTGGAAATAATCAGAGCATCGACTTATAACAATGAAAATTTATCCTGCCTTTCTTATTGAAAGTAATGGCAAAAACTGCAATAACTTTTGCACCAACCTAATAAAACCATGGAAAATAAAAAAGCAGATAAGAGAAATTTCTTCTTTATCATTGGCTAAAATAGGGAGAAAGAATAATAGAATGAGAAAATTGCTATTTATAACTCCTGAATAAAATAATAGATCTGGGCAACCAAAAGATGCTAAACCATTAGGTGAAAATTTGATGGAGAATTTTATTGTGAGAGACCAGACTGAAGCCACCTAAACACATCAGTCTTAGGATCACTAAATGGGACAGGCAGCCATGATGCATCTCTTTTTGTGACTCAGTAGGAAATACGTAGTCCCACCTATAAAGTATTACATTTCCTCCTTCCCCCAAATTCAAATCTAGCACAGCCTCTAGATCTAATTATATCTTCATAGGAAATACAGGGCATAGGAGGAGCCAGCTCAAAAAATACAGAATGGAAGCAACCAGTTCCATATTCTGTCATATAGAATATGAGCATTTTCCATGATAAATGACCCAATTTCTCTAGAAATCAATGACATTTAAAAAGAGAAGGTAGAGAGGATTGTTATAGAATAAAAGACACTTAAGAGGCATAATCAAATATATCATATAGACCTGTTTGGATCCTGATTCACACAAACCAACCCTAAAGAGACATTTTTAAGATCACCAGAGAAATTTAAATATGGACTAGGTATAAAATGGTATTATGGAATTATTGTTAAAATGTGATAAAGGCATAGTGTTATTAAAAATATGTTTCCTCTGTTAGAGATGCATACTGAAACATTTTTAGATAAAGAAATGTGATACCTGGTTATGCTTTAAATACCCAAGCAATGAATACCGTATGTATTAAAGAATACACAGAACAAGATTAGCAAAACAGTGATATATATTCAAACTGCATGCTGAGATATAAAGGTTCATTTTAATACTCTTTCCTTGGTTGTCTGAAATTTCCCATAATAAAAAACTTTAAAGAATGAACATACTATAAATAAATGAAAATCTCCCTAGTCCATTTAATCAACTTTCATTATTGAAACAGTGAAAGCTTAAAATATTTGTGCAATAAGTTTTCTTTAGTTTTCTGAATGTATTTTTTTATCAGTAGTAATTTGACTTCTATTACTTTAAGATTGAACATTTTTCACCTCATATGGAAAAAGAGCTTACAACTGACCAAAATCTCATTTTATATAATAAAAACATCTATCATAAATAAAATATTACTCCTAATGCTCAATGAAAAAAAGGGGGTAATATGTCATCTGTTTCTACTTGTGTGGGGGCAAACACACAGCTTCCAGTCACTTTTTATAGTAAAGACTGAATAGAGTGGAGACTTCTTTAGGGTTTTTGTGGTCAAGGTTAGTGTTACATTTGTCAGAAATGCTCACTTCTCAGTTTTTTGGTAACAAACTAGTAGGTTTGCTTTAAAGTGTTTCTCTTATGTAAAATCTAGTTTAGACACTTAATTAACAATATTACTCTGTTGCCAGATTTTGAAGTCCAACAGGGACATCTCTATGAGAAACAAGAGGCTACAGGACAAAATAGATTCATCTTCAACTTTCCCTGCATATTATCAGAGCTGATATAAACTAATTGAATTTATAGGATAAAATTCTGAGACTCATAGGAAAGCTCCTAAGCAATAATCCTAGCAGTGGAACAAAATATAAACCTCATATTATACTATCCAGAAAGCCTTTAAAAGTATTCAAAACAATAGAGGATCCTTTAAATATTTATTTGTTTATTTATTTACGAGACAGAGTCTCACTCTGTTGTACAGGCTGAAGTGCAGTGGTGCTATCACGGCTCACTGCAGCTTCAACCTCCCCAGGCTCAAGAGATCCTCACACTTTAGCCTTACAAGTAGCTGGGACTACAAGGCATGAACTACCATGCCTGGTTAATTTTTGTATTTTTTGTACAGAAGGGATTTCATCATGTTGCCCAGGCTGTCTAGAACTCCTCGACTCTAGTGATCCGCCCACCTCAGCCTCCCGAAGTGCTGAGATTACAGATGTGAGCCACTGTGCCAAGCTTAAAAAAATCATTCTTAAATGGTTTTATTTGCAAATAATTTTTATGGAGAAGGCTCAACAGTGACCCACATCCTCAATTTACATTTTAACATAATTTAAAACATTTTAAAAGAAATATAAAATTTTATAATACATAGAAAAACTTTAATCTTTTTCTCTGAAATACTTCAATTTTTAAAAATATAATACATTTCCTTTTTTTTTTAATGTAGCTTTTCATGAAAAGACACTCAAAATGCTGTAGTTGTACTATCAAAAGAAGTATGATACAGCAGGAAGGAAAACTAGTCCACATAAAATATGATACAGAGATTTAATCCCAGACATTTCCTCTATTTTTTTCCTTGTGAATTTTTGAGTTATATGGCCAGGGACAATGAAGATAACTATTTCTGCATGTAATAATTTTTTTAACGTAAAGAATTATGCTATGAGTTGCAAAAATTATGAAGATGTCTTGTAATTCTACCATTTGATTAAGCTAAGGATGTAGAAAAAATAGTTCTTGACATCAAGATTTGTAGGTCATGTTACACCCACCACCTCTTGCCTCCTTTCCTTCCCAGCCCAAGACCCAAACACCTTACCAACTATAGCCTCTGTGAATTTCCCTTCAGCGGGAAGAGGGAAGTACTGGTTTGGTGATACATTGCTGCCGTATCCCAGGAGAAGACCTTCAAGCTTTACATTTGGACTTGGACGCAGGAACTTCAAGAGGATGGAGTCACTTGTGGTATTGATGTGAACTTTCAGGTTTGGCCTTTTACCTAACAACGGGAATGAAAACACCGATGGCTGTTACTTCCCCTTTTTAGCATCCTACCCAAATTCCCAGCAAGTGTTGGTGACTAGAGGAATTGTTCTTGAAAATCATGTTGACATGTTGTCTACTTTGCTACTCAGTATCACAGCACACACACCCAAATGCCCAAAATGAAGCTTAATAACATAGAGTAGCCTAGAATAAAAAGTATATCTTACCGTTCAATACTTAGTAGTTTATTATTGGGCAGGTAGATGGAATTTTGGCTATTCAAAGTTGGTCAGAACCTTTGCTTTATACACACTGTCTGGGTATGGTGAAAGGACCTGAAATTTCTTATTGGTAAAATTGAATTACTACAGCTCAAAAATGCCCAGCCTCCTCTATGAGGCTTTCCAGTGCCACATCCACAGTCTTACTCATTGACAGAGTTGGAAAGGGAGCAAAGAAAAAAGGTTTTTGTCTTGGGAGTAACTGAGATGGTAGAATAGGGATTGCTGGAAGGCAGAGAATGGTTGAGGAGAAAAATGATTAGTTCCATTGGGAGTACATCTGGGAGTACATGGAGATGCCCAGTAGTGAGTGGGATTTCTAAGTGTGATACTCAGGATGGGGGTACAGACCCATCTGGGTGTCATTAGCTTGTAAGTGATAGCTAGATGAACTTTCCCAGAGAGACTGTCAAGAATGAGAAGAGAGAGCTTAATCAAATTCTCAAGACATTTATTTTTAAACTAAGGCAACAGAGGCAAATAATTATGCTAACCAAAGATCTTGACCAAGTGGTGAGGAAACACATTGTCTTTTGTCTTTGCAGCCAGAAGGAACAAGGTTCAAACCCCACTTCTGTGACTCTGGCATCCCACTGAAGATACTTAAGCCTTATCTTCCTGGTTTCTAAGTGATACATAACATTTACCTTCTTGTTGAGTTATTTACAAAGGTTAGTATATTAGTCTGTTGTTGCACTGCTATAAAGAAATATCTGAAAAGGCATAATTTATCAGGAAAAGAGGTTTAATTGACTCATGGTTCCTAAGGCTGTACAGGAAGCATGGCTGGGGAGGCCGCAGGGAACTTTCATGGTGGAAGGTGAAAGGAAAGCAGGCAAGTCTTACATGGCCAGAGCAGGAGGAAGAGAGAGAAGGGGAAGGTGCCACACACTTTTAAACAACCAGATCTGTGTGATAGTGAACTCTATCACAAGACAGCACTAGGGGGAGGGTGCTAAACCATTAGAAACCACCCTGGTGATCCAATCACCTCCCACCAGGCCTTACGTCCAACATTGGGGATTACAATTCATCATGAGATTGAGATAGAGCCAAATCATATCAGTCAGTTAATGTAAATGGCACAACCTTAAAGCTGGCACATAGTAATTGCTCAACAAGTGCTTACTAATACAGGTCCACAGTTCTTTAGCCATGATTCAGAAATCAAAAAACTTTGTAGTTCTTTTTTGGTCTTTTTTTTTTTTGGAAGTTTGTCTCAAACCCATCTGGCAACACATCCCAGTCAGAACCATCCTGAGGCCATTCAATCTTTATTTAATCCACTAGGGTGACTATTCATGTGTTTCATTGAAGGAATGTGTTCAGTGAAATGGTGTTGATCAAGACCCCACTGAAGAAGTTATGTAATATATAATCTTGGCATCCTAGTTATTTTCTAACCCTCCTCTCCAAATTTCTGAATTCCAAAACATGTCTGGCCCCAGGGGTTTTAGATAAAGGATTGTGAACCTGAATTATGTTTCTTCTTTATTCTCCAAAGATTTAATATTTAAAAAACATTTTGACTATTGAAAAGACTGAATTTACCAACTTAATAATTCACAATCTATTTCTCATTAATCAAAGACTTAGCCTGTACAAATACCAATCATCACTTTTGTACGGCATGTGCTCCCCAACATCATCACACTTAATTTATTCTATGCCACCCAAAATCAGCCTGCACAGCCACAATATAACCACAGAAAATGATTCAATTAGGCCTTTGGAAAAAGAAAAATAACCCTTTCTTGGATACCAGGTTGTGAGGATTATTCATACCTCAGCAGCTAAGGCTATAGTTTGAATGTATGTGCATAGTACTTTTTACTTTCCAAGAACTTGATGACATTTTTATAAACTTCTTGAATCTCAGACTGCTATTGTTACACTGTGGCGAAATTAAAACCCAGAGATACTGAGTGGCCTATCCAAAATCTGAAAAGGGACCTTACAAATCAGCTGGTATAATTCCTCCAAATGAGGAAATTGAGGCACCCAGTACGTTAAAAGTAGGGTCAAAACTAGATCTTGGGTTCTCGCTAGGCTGGACTGCACTGCTCCCTTTTCATTGAGAACTTTGCAACTGTCCAAAAGAGTAAGGAGTGACCACACCCCAGATCATAATGCTCAAGTTGGGGTGCCAACTGCTAGTGTTTTGTGTGAACTTTGCCAGGTTTTGACAAGATGATTTATACTTCAGATAAAACACAGATTTTTGTCAAAGTCAATTTTTTCCCTTTTTAATAATGTGCCTAGATTAACTCGTTACTTCATCCTGCTCAGTAGAATGGAACCAATGTAAATCGAATACATATTCTGCTACCTTAGAAGGCTATCAAGTCTCACAATGAATCCAAACACAACCAGCTTATTTCCAATGCTTAGTTGGGAAGGAGCATTGAACAAATCTTCATATACCTAGGCTGCATTCATATTTGACAAAGAGCCAAGAGTCACAGCATCATCATCACGTTAGACCTTTGCTCATGGACTCTGGCCTGATGAATCACATTATTTCTCCCATGGGAAAGTGGAAAAGATGGCTACATCAGATGAGAACAAGGAAAGTTGTCCCATTTTTCCAAACAAAGTGGAAGTAATCCACCTCCTGTGCACAAGACTTCTCATCACTCCAGTCCCTCTTCCTTTTGCTAACAATGTATATCCACAAATACATCAGCATCATATAACTATTCAAATGAATTGGCATTTAGCTGTTCTACTTTTTCTGAAATTCCAGTTCATACTACTCTCTTGAGCTAAACTTAAAATGTTCTGAAAAAGAAAAATACAGACAAATCTCACCTCAATACAGCATCACAAACTTAATTTTAACACTGAGTTCTTTTTTTAGAGCTAGTAACTCAAATGTCTTCATTATCTTACCACACATTACTTCTTCTCTTATTACTTTTCAACATTTGTCATTTGTTTTTGACCCTTACAATCTGCTCACATTCTGTAATGCATATGAGGCTTTGGCCCTACACCTTTGCTCAGGTTGTCCACCCAATATGGATTCCCTCTATCTTTGGTTTGCCTTGCCTACATGCCTTGACTTACTCAGTTATTATCAAATTGATCCTTTCAGTGTCAGCAAAAAAGTTAAGCAAGTTTTTTTCATTCAGTATAAATAAGTTCAAGTGTTCCTTTGAATGAATGTTTAGATGAATATTAAATGATATTTTATACTCTCGGAC
This sequence comes from Piliocolobus tephrosceles, assembly GCF_002776525.5. NCBI lineage: Eukaryota > Metazoa > Chordata > Mammalia > Primates > Cercopithecidae > Piliocolobus > Piliocolobus tephrosceles. The sequence continues at coordinate 6,786,284 of NC_045435.1, read as the reverse complement.
AATTTCTCCAATAATTTGAGGTATGCCTATGTACATTCTACACTAATGTTTAATCTTTGATAATACATTTATTTTTAGTGTAATTCTGGTTTAGTAGTTTGGAATACTAGTCATATAATGACAGTTATCTTTCAACAGTTAGTATAAAGACCTCTGGTGAGTGCCTTAAGGTAGAGATCATAGAAAATAATACCATAAGATACAAGCTTAGCTAGTACAACATCTATAAGTAAAAATGGTATATATGTCACCAGAAGAGCCCAGGAGGACAGAGAAATAAGACTACTGGAAGAACGTTTTATTGCACCTTATGTGAGGAACAAAGCATATATCAACAGGAGTGAGAAAAAAAACAGAATGTGAACATTTTGGGAAAGTAACACTAGTAGGTCTTAGACAAAAAACTGCATATTTGCAAAGTAGAATCTTGGATCTACGATGGTAGGTTCTAATCCTCTGTTTGCAACACCTTAGTGCATCTGTTAATATTTCAAAGAGTGTTGTAAAATTCTTTTTAAAAAAGTCTTTCTCAGAAATGACACAGGTGGCATTACCACTGATCCCACAGAAATACAAGAAAACCCTCAGAGACTATTACAAATACCTCTATGCACACAAACTAGAAAACCTAGAATAAATGGTTAAATTACTGGAACCATACAACCTCCCAAGATTGAACCAGGAAGAAACTGAAATCCTGAATAGATTAACGAGTTATAAAATTGAATCAGTAACAAAAAGCCTACCAACCTGAAAAGACCCTGAGACAGAGATTCACATCCAAATTCTGCCTATAAAGATAAGCTGGTACCAATCCTACTGAAATTATTCCCCAAAAAATTGAGGAGGAGGGACTCCTCCATAACTCATCCTATGAGGCCAGTATCATTCTAATACCAAAACCTGGCAGAAACACAATGAAAAAAGAAAACTTCAGGCCAATATCCCTGATGAACATAGACGCAAAAATCTTCAACAAAATACTAGCAAATCAATCCAGTTGCACATCAAGAAGCTAATTTGCCATGATCAAGTTGGCTTTATTTCTGAGATGTAAGGTTGGCTTAACACATGCAATTTAATAAATGTGATTCATTACATAAACAGAACTAAAAACAAAAACTGCATGATCATCTCAATAAATGCAGAAAAGGCTTTTGATACAACATCTCTCCATGTTAAAATTCCTCAACAAACTAGGCATTGAAGGAACATAACTCAAAATAATAAGAGCCATCTATGACAAACCCACAGCCAACATCATGCTGAACATTCAAAAGCTGGAAGCATTTTCTCTGAGAACTGGCACAAGCCAGGGATGCCCACTCTCACCATTCCTATTCAACATAGTACTGGAAGTCTTAGCTAGAGCAATCAGGAAAGAGAAAGCAAGAGAAAGAAATAAAAGACATACAAATAGGAAGAGAGGGAGTCAAACTGTTTCTCTGCAGATAACATAATTCTGTACCTAGAAAATCCTGTAGTCTCTGCCCAAAGGCTACTAGAAATGATAAACAACTTCAGCAAAGTTTTAGGATACAAAATCAATGGACAAAAATTAGTAACATTTCTATATATCAATAATGTCCTTATCAATAATGTCCAAACAAAGGGCCAAATCAAGAATACAATACCATTCACAATAGCCACAAAAAGAAAAAACTACCTAGGAATACAGCTAACTGTGGAGGTAAAATATCTCTACAACAAGAATTATGAAACACTGCTGAAAGAAATCAAAGATGACACAAAAAATGGAAAACATTTCATGCTCATGGATAGGAAGAATCAATATTGGTAAAATGACCATACTGCCCACAGCAATGTACAGATTCAGTGTTCTTTCTCTCAAACTATGAATGACATTTTTTTTTCACAGAACTAGAAAAAACCATTCTAAAATTCATATGGAACCACAAAAGAGCCCAAGTAGCCAAAGCAACTCTAAACAAAAAGAACAAAGCTAGAGGCATCAAACTACTTGCCTTCAAACTATACGATAGGACCACAGTAACCAAAATGGCATGGTACTAGCACAAAAACAGACACATAGGCAAATATAACAGGTTGGATAGCCCAGAAATAAGGCCACACACCTACAACAATCTGATTTTCAACAAAGCTGACAAAAACAAGCAATAGGGAAAGGACTCCCTATTCAGTAAATGGAGTGAGATAATGGTTAGCCATATGCAGAAGATTGAAACTGGATACCTTCCTTTCACCATATATAAAAATCAACTCAAGATGGATTAAAGACAAATGTAAAACCTAAAAGTATAAAAAAACTATAAAAAACAGAAGAAAATCTAGGGCGTATCATTCTGGACACAGGCCTTGGCAAAGATTTCATGACAAAGTCTCCCAAACAAAAACAAAAATGGAGAAGTGGGACTTAATTAAACTAAAGAGCTTCTGCACAGCAAATGAAACTATCAACAGAGTAAACAGACAGCCTATAGAAAAGGAGAAAATATTTGCAAACTACTCATCTGACAAAGGTCTAATATCCAGAATCTATAAGAAACTTGAACAAATCGACAAGCAGAAAAACCAAATAATCCCATTTTAAAAAAACAGCAAAGAATAGGAACAGACACTTCTCAAAAGAAGACATACATGTGGCCAACAAGCACATGAAAAGTTTCCAACATCACTCACTATGCAGAAATGCACATCAAAACCACAATGAGACATCATCTCACACCATCAGAATGGCTATTATTAAAAAGTCAGAAGATAACAGATGCTGGCGAAGTTGTGGAGAAAAGGGAATGTTTACACGCTGCTAGTGGGAATGTAAATTAGTTCAGCCATCGTGGAAGGCAGTTTGGAGATTTTTCAAAGAACTTAAAACAGAATTGTCATTCAACCCAGCAATCCCATTACTAGGTATATACTCAAAGGAATAAAAATTGTTTTACCAAAAAGACACATAGCACTAATAGGGAGTTATTAGGGAACGCAGCCTTAATACATGGTACTTAGTGAGACAAGCTAAACTATCATGGCCATCCAGTTGCTGACGGGAGAGAAAGGAATCATCATTATAATCCATTTAGTAGGAGGAATTCTTTCATATCTAATCTTTCATAAGGTTATCTTACATTCTCAAAAATATTTCAGAATGTGGTTTAAATTGTGGATATCAAGTTGGTCAACATAAAATTACTTCAAGAGAAAAGCTGCAAAATATTAAAGTGCTCTTCTAAAAGTAAATAATACTTATTAGTGTAGCAACAATTATTATTTTATGTTTTCAATGTGGCAGACACTAACAAAGAAATTAAGATTATTCTAAATAACACATATGGACTTAAAAGAGATCAGGTACCATATTAATTTCCATAAGATACTAAGTAAAAGAATAGCTATAATACTGATGTCAATAAAATAATAACATCATTTCAGGATTAAATGCATAACCATATTCTTATCCATAGTGTGTTCTTCTTTTATTGCACAATTTTCACTTACAGTTCCAACCTCTATACTTACTCAGCTACTTATTTCATTATACAAAGTCAAATTTTCTAAGATATCAAAATAATAAAGTCAATTCCTGTCAGTTGAGATATGGCATATGAAGCATAGATTTTAAAAACTGATAAATTGGACTAGGTCAAATTTTTAAAGTTTTGAATTTTAAAAGAAATAACAAGAAAAAAAAGGCAAGTGACCCACTGGGAGAAAATATTTGCAATACATAAATCTATTGAAGGACTTGTATTTATGTACAACAAATAATTCTTTCTATTCAATAAGAAGAAAGAAATAAACATGAAAAAAATAACAAAAAATTTAAATAGATTCCTCATTAAAGGAGACATAGGATAGCCAAGAAGCACATGAAAAAATGCCCAACATCTGGGTTTGGGAGATATTGTCTGTAAGGGGTCAGATAGTAAATATTTTAGGTTTGTTGGGATAGATGTCCTGTACCACAACCATTCAACTCTGCCATCATAGCACATAAGCAGCTATAGACATCATACAAACAAATGCACATGGCTAAGTTCCAACAGAGTGATTTATTTTTGTTTTAATCCAATAATAATTTTTTAAATGATACTTTCAGTTCTGGGGTACATATGCAGAACGTGCATGTTTGCTACATAAGTATACACGTGCCATGGTGGTTTGCTGCACCCATCAACCCATCATCTACATTAGGTGTTTCTCCTAATGCTACCCCTCCTCCAGCCCCCCAGCCCCCAGTAGGCCCTGGTGTGTGATGTTCCCTTGTGTGCATGTGTTCTCATTGTTCAACTCCCACTTATGAGTGAGAAGATGCAGTGTCTGGTTTTCTGTTCTTGCATTAGTTTGTTGAGAATGATGGTTTCCAGCATCAACCATGTCCCTACAAAGGACATGAACTCATCCTTTTTTATGGCTGCATAGTATTCCATGGTATATATGTGCCACATTTTCTTTATCCAGTCTATCATTGATGGGCATTTGGGTTGGTTCCAAGTCTTTGCTATTGTGAACAGTGCTGCAATAAACATATGTATGTATGTGTCTTTATAGTAGAATGATTTATTCTCCTTTGGGTATATACCCAGTAATGGGATTGCTGGGTCAAATGGCATTTCTAGTTCTAGATCCTTGAGGAATCGCCACACTGTCTTCCACAATGGTTGAACTAATTTACACTCCCACCAACAGTGTAAAAGTGTTCCCATTTCTCCACATCCTCTCCAGCATCTGTTGTTTCCTGACTTTTTAATGATCGCCATTCTCACTGGTATGAGATGGTATCTCTGTGGTTTTGATTTGCATTTCTCTAATGACCATTGATGATGAGCATTTTTTCGTATGTTTGTCGGCTGCATAAATGTCTTCTTTTGAGAAGTGTCTGTTCATATCCTTTGCCCACTTTTTGATGGGGTTGTTTTCTTATAAATCTGTTTAAGTTCTTTGTAGATTCTGGATATTAACCCTTTGTCAGATGGATAGATCACAAAAATTTTCTCCCATTCTGTAGGTTGCCTGTTCGCTCTGATGATAGTTGCTTTTGCTGTGCAGAAGCTCTTTAGTTTAATCAGATCCAATTTGTCTATTTTGGCTTTTATTGCCATTGCTTTTGGTGTTTTAGTTACGAAGACTTTGCCCATGCCTATGTCCTGAATGGTATTGCCTAGGTTTTCTTCTAGGGTTTTTATGGTTTTAGGTCTTATGTTTAAGTCTTTAATCCATCTTGAGTTAATTTTTGTATAAGGTGTAAGGAAGGGATCCAGTTTCAGCTTTCTGCAGAAGGCTAGCCAGTTTTCCCAGCACAATTTATTAAATAGGGAATCCTTTCCCCATTCCTTGTTTTTGTCAGGTTTGTCAAAGATCAGATGGTTGTAGATGTGTGGTATTATTTCTGAGGTCTCTGTTCTGTTCCATTGGTCTATATCTCTGTTATGGTACCATGATGCTTTTGTTCCTGTAGCATTTTATTATAGTTTGAAGTCAGGGAGTGTGATGCCTCCAGCTTTGTTCTTTCTGCTTAGGATTGTCTTGGCTATACAGGCTCTTTTTTTATTCCATATGAAATTGAAAGTAGTTTTTTCCAGTTCTGTGAAGAAAGTCAATGGTAGGTTGATCGGGATAGCATTAAATCTATAAACTACTTTGGGCAGTATGGCCATTTTCACGATATTGATTCTTCCTATCCATGAGCATGGAAGATTTTTCCATTTGTTTGTGTCCTCTCTTATTTTCTTGAGCAGTGGTTTCTAGTTCTCCTTGAAGAGGTCCTTCACATTCCTTGTAAGTTGGATTTCTAGGTATTTTATTCTCTTTGTAGCAATTGCAAATGGGAGTTCACTCATGATTTGGCTCTCTGTTTATCTGTTCTTGGTGTATAGGAATGCTTGTGATTTTTGCACATTGATTTTGTATCCTGAGACTTTGCTGAAGTTGCTTATCAGCTTAAGGAGATTTTGGGCTGAGACAATGGGGTTTTCTAAATATACAATCATGTTATCTGCAAACAGAGACCATTTGACTTCCTCTTTTCCTACTGGAATACCCTTTATTTATTTCTCTTGCCTGATTGCCCTGGCCAGAACTTCCAATACTATGTTGAATAGGAGTGGGAGAGAGGGCATCCTTGTCTTGTGCCAGTTTTCAAAGGGAATACTTCCAGTTTTTGCACATTAAGTATGATATTGGCTGTGAGTTTGCCATAAATAGCTCTTATTATTTTGAGATGCATTCCATCAATGCCTAGCTTATTGAGAAATTTTAGCATGAAGGGCTGTTGAATTTGTTGAAGGCCTTTTCTGCATCTGTTGAGATAATCATGTAATTTTTGTCTTTGGTTCTGTTTAGATGCTGGACTATGTTTATTGATTTGCATATGTTGAACCAGCCTTGCATCCCAGGGATGAAGCCGACTTGATGGTGGTGGATAAGCTTTTTGATGTGCTGCTGGATTCAGTTTGCCAGTATTTTATTGAGGAATTTGGCATTGATGTTCATCAGGGATATTGGCCTAAAATTTTCTTTTTTGTATGTATCTCTGCCAGGTTTTGGTATCAGGATGATGCTGGCCTCATAAAATGAGTTAGGGAGAAATCCCTCTTTTTCTATTGTTTTGAAGAGTTTCAGAAGTAGTGGTACCAGCTCCTCTTTGTACCTCTGGTAGAATTTGGCTGGGAATCTGTCTGGTCCTGGACTTTTTTTTTTTTTTTTTTTGGTTGTTAGGCTATTAATTGCTGCCTCAATTTCAGAACTTGTTATTGGTCCATTCAGGGATTCAGCTTCTTCCTGGTTTAGTCTTGGAAGGGTTATGTGTCCAGGAATTTACCCATTTCTTCTAGATTTTCTAGTTTATTTGCACAGAGGTGTTTATAATATTCTCTGATGGTAGTTTTTATTTCTGTGGGATCAGTGGTAATATCCTCTTTACCATTTTTTATTGCATCTATTTGATTCTTCTCTCTTTTCATCTTTGTTAGTCTGGCTAGTGGTCTATCTATTTTGTTGATCTTTCAAAAAAACCAGCTCCTGGATTCACTGATTTTTTAAAGGGTTTTTCGTGTCTCTGTCTCCTTCATTTCTGCTCGGATCTTATCATTCCTTGTCTTCTACTAGCTTTTGAAATTGTTTGCCAATAGAGCGATATTTCTAAAAATAGGCAGTGGGCTGGATTTGGCCTGCAGGTCATAGTTTACCAACTTTTGGTTAACATCCTGAGTCATTAGGGAAATGCAAATTAAAACCACAGTGAAATATTACACATAAGAATGGCTGAAATTAAAGACTGTTAATCCCAAGTGTTAGGCAAACTGTAGTACATCTGGAACTCTCATAAATTTTGAGTGTAAATTTTCAATGGTCTAACCTCTTGGGAAAATGCTTGCCAGTTAGCTAATAACCTATTAATTTCATTCCTAGGTATTTACTCGGGAGAAATGAAGACACAAGTATGTGCAAAAACTTGTGTGCAAATATTTAAAGCAGTGCCAAACTAGAAACAAACCCAAATGTCCATCAACAGTTGAACGGATAAATATTTATAGCTCATCCCTACAGTGAGATATCGCTTAGCAGTAAAACAGAAGAAATTACCTACATACACAACATAGTTGAATCTCTTGTCTGGCATGCCATTACACTACTGTAGAATAGGCTATGACTTTCCTCATCTCTGTAACCACCCTATACAGACTCTCGTGATGGAAGGTCATTCAAGCATCTTACGGCACTGGCAGAATTAGTTTTAACAGTGTCTAATATTAATATTCACCACTCAGCATACATAAAGTTAGCCAGTCCTTTCAGAAATTATTATGCTCTAAGAACTGACAATGCTAAGTTTCAAACATAGTCTATGCTCTTCTCTGACAGTGGGTTACAAGTAGAAAACATTCCAATGCCTTTGTGGTCACATCAGCTTATTAAGGAGCTGTCAAGATGTCACATCTCAAGTTTATGTATTAAGCAGAGCAGTTACTGTCAGAAGCTTCCAAAAATCATAGTATATGACACAGATTGTATCAAACTTTAATGCTAAGATATACAAACCATAATCTTAAAAAAGAACAAGAGAAAGTCCTTTGTGGGAACATAGATAGAGCTGGAGGCCATTATCCTTGGTAAATGAACACAAGAACAGAAAACCAAATACCGCACATTCTCACTTATAAGTGGGGGCTAAATGATGAGAACATAGGGACACAAAGAGGGGAACAACACACACTGGTGCCTACTTGAAGGAGGAGGGTGGGAGGAGGGAGAGGATCAGAAAAAATAACCATTGGGTACTAGGCTAGTACCTGGGTAACAAATTAATCTGTACAGCAAACTCCTGTGACATGAGTTTCCCTGTATAACAAACCTGCCCATGTACCCCTAAACCAAAAAGTTAAAAAAAAAAAAAAAAAAAAAGCAAACAAGCAAACATAGGGATTGGCAACAATTTAATATTTTCTTTAATTCTTAGGGAGTCAAAAAGGGATCACATAGCATAGGCTTTCTGTTCAAATGACTCTGCCTGTCCTGCCACCAAGATCCAAGGAAAGGTATTAAAAGGAAAAAACCATGGAGTTTCAGTAATTTTCCTGTGACAGTGAAGAGTCACTGTGAAGAGAGTGGCCAGAGGCAATTATACAAGTATCTTCAGTTGTTCCTGATCCTTATCTAGAAATGTGTAGTCTTGTGTGATAGTCCATAAAATGACTTTTTCTTATCAAAGACAAGCTGAAAGTCAGTGATGCTAGTGGAAATTTTCATAACAAAAAACCATGGCAGCTTCAGCTAAATACTTTAAGGAAGATGAAAATTAAATGATGTTATCAATTCAGTAATATTAGACAGTGTTAAAACTGTTTTCATCAGTGCTGAAACAGCAAGATGCTTACATGACCTTCCATCAGAAGGAGAGTCGGTGTAAGGTGGTTGTAGAGATGAACAAAGTCATGGTATGATGGTATGAAGGAACAAAGTAGGTAGAAGGAATTAAACTGCTTTGGTGGTGGTGGACATTGTTGGTGGGTGCGTGTGTGTGTGCATGTGCATGTGCCTGTACATGCATGTGTGTGTGCAGAATTGTAATCAGAAACACAGAATAATTGTTAGGCAAATCCTTTCTGAATTTAAAGTTCTTATGTTCCAACTACCAATTCCATATATCTCATTTTATCCCAGCTCTCTGATCTCCAGGCTGGCATCTTTTCTCAAAGTCCCAGATTCTCCATCACTGTCTTCCCAACTCTTTGGGAATGGAGTTTTACTAGGTCCCAGTATGGAATTTCCGAGTGCTTACAAAGAACTAGTGGGCAGTGAACATATAGCTGCTCTCAAACATGTCTTCCCGAAAGAGGAATGTCACTGACAGTTGTTCAGCTTATGCAGTGCAAAACTCATTCAAACCATCTTTTTATCATCTTTATCTGTTTTATCTATTTTATCATCTTTATTATGGCACCATTCAAACCATCTTTTGTGACTATATACATTAGCCACATTCACAAAGGCCATGCAAAAATAGTTGCTACTTACACAAATGAAAGATTTGACAAGGGTAACCAACCTACCATCCCGACCTTTCCTCATACGCCTCAAGCCGTCCCACCCATCCTGCCCTTCTTACTGCACGTCTTTCATTTTTGTCTTCCCTGCCTCCTAATTCTGCTGTTACTGGTAATTAAGGATACTAGTAGGATGCCTGGTGCAGGCTCGATAGGAACTCAGCTACAAACACTTTGGACACAGTAATCCTTCATCTCCACGAAGGAAATTACATATATCCCATATGATGAGTTGGGAATTTAAATAAGAATATAGAGGAAAAGCTATTCTGGACTTCAGTAAATTAATAGTACACAGATTTAGAGGTAGACAGAAGACATCCCTATTTGTGTTCTATAAACACAAATCAGAAAACACAAGAAAAAATTCTGATTACAATTATTAAATAAAGGAAGAGTTGTATAAATCCAAAGAATAATTACATTTAAAAAAATGTGCAGAATAAAAGCTGTGGTAAAAGTCCAATAAAGCCACATAGACAGCTGCCTCAGTGCCAAGGAATGGGGGCTTTTTAAAAAATCAAAACTTGACTTTACTTATACATGAACATATGCTAGCAAGAAGCTCAGATGACAGCATTCCATGATCTCTGCTCCAGGGCAAACAGAACAGCATGTTCCCTCTCCAAGATGCCTTGTTTTAGGTCTGCCAGCTGGAAGACATGCTCCCACATGCAACATGTGTTCTCAGAGTTCCGGATATTAAAAGTCTCAGTTCACCTGGAGCACTCCCTTCATAAAGCCACACCTAAGCAATACCCATAGATCCAATAAAGATGATAAAATAGATAAAGATAATTCCTAGGAGTGAAGTAGTGAGCTTTTTATTAGGACATTTTGGTCACCAAATACCTAGAGGATAGTTACTTTCGAATTTAGAAAGAAATATCACTTTACAAAAAGTTCAAGGGGGAAAATCTTCTCTTCCTAATGGGGCACTTTTTATCTGTTTGCCCAGCTGTTTGCACAAGTGAGTTCCAATTCAGCTAAAACAACCACAGTTTCCACCTTGGTCAGAATTCCCAGTGCTTTGATTCCTCAGGCCAATGCTTCACCGTCTGGTGAATTTGGATGATTGAATGAGACAGACTGAACCTGCCAATGTGGACATTTCAGCACCATTTGGCAAGGTTAATAGTTTTACCAAAGGAGCAATAACTACATTACCTACTTTGTAACCCAACCAACAGCCAAGTAGGAAAATTACTTTTCAAAGACTGCTTTCTAAGTCAACAGTCTCTCATTCTTAAGAAGACACCTCATTCTGAGACATACACAGGTGTCAATTGCACACATTCCCTCAGTCTGATTATGCTAAAATTACTCTTTAAAGTTTGAAGTGTGCTGAGAGTTTTTTTTGGAAGGGGAAGGTGAGAGAGGTAACCTCATACAATCAATGATCATATGTAGGTATCTACTGTAAGGTAAGTGGGACAGTGACTTGGTTAACTTCAACTAACCAAAAAAACTAAATAAAATTTATATTTACTTTGGGGCAAATATATGCTTACTTATCTACTTTTTTTTTTTTTTTGAGGTGGAGTCTCGCTCTGTCGCCCGGGCTGGAGTGCAGTGGCCAGATCTCAGCTCACTGCAAGCTCCGCCTCCCGGGTTTACGCCATTCTCCTGCCTCAGCCTCCTGAGTAGCTGGGACTACAGGCGCCCGCCACCTCGCCCGGCTAGTTTTTGTATTTTTAGTAGAGACGGGGTTTCACTGTGTTAGCCAAGATGGTCTCGATCTCCTGACCTCGTGATCCACCCGTCTCGGCCTCCCAAAGTGCTGGGATTACAGGCTTGAGCCACCGCGCCCGGCCACTTATCTACTTTTTATTTTATTCCTTTCATTAACTACTAGGTAGTAGGCATTAGTGACACAAATTCAAGTATGATATGTCTGATTGCAAAGACTGGACATTCTAGTAAATTGGGTAGATGAATAAGTCAGTTGTTTCAGTGTAGCATGATTAGCACAATTAGTAAAATAACGCTACTTTTTGACGGATTCTGAACCTGATAAAAGGAGTAAAAGAAAGAATATATATAGAAAACGTCCCTTTAGTTTTGTTTAATTAGTCACAAAAAATAGTTTTTATTCCATGAGGATAGATATACCAAAAGCATGTAAGGAAGAAAGGAGAAAAATACAAGGTGTCGACATTTATTTTGTAATACTTTTTCTGTACCACTTTGGAAAAATGGTAGATTCTTAGTCATTATTGTTTTTTAATACACAGAAAGGTAACCCAACAGGCTAAGGAACATAACAAGACTCATTTCCCTTCTTTTTGTTCTTTGCTTATTTTCATGAAAATTCATGGAGATGATTTGCTTGCATTCCGTTGCTCTTTAAAGTAAGAAGTGATGGTATGAAGTGCTCTTGATGGAAGATGGGCTAGGTTCAGTTCCAGGGCTCTGAAAGTGTGGTCTCTGGGTTAGAGAATCAGCATCATCCGGGAGCTTGTGAGAAGTACAGATTCACAGACCCCATCCCAGATCCATTGAATTAGAAACTCTGGGGGCAGCAATCTGTATTTCAACAAGCTGTACAGGTATTCTGGTGAATACTCAAGTTTGAGAACCATTACTCTTTTAAAATTCAGTGCATCGACAATAAAATTAATGGGCCCAATGTCATTTGAAAGACATTTACAGATATTCAATACAGTATGGAGAAAAGAAACTTCATTCAAAACTCTGTTAAGTTTCCTATCATGAGACTTTTACACATATTTTGGTCTGTGAACAAATTCTGTTAATTAGGGTTTTTGAGAACTATTTCTGCAGACACATGAGGTAAAATATTGTATCTGGAATACTACTAACTTCTGAATATCAATTATGTGTCTTTAAATCTAATCAATATATTTAGAGAATTAAAATCAAAGATGAGTTATTTTCCAACATTTTATTATAAAAAATTTTAAACATACAAAAAACATGAATTGTGCAAAGCACATCCATAAGGTAGCAACCAAAAGTCAATGATTCCTGTCTTACTCATCAATCATATACATTTCATCTCTCCATCCCTCTGTCCACCATTCAATCCATCTTAATTTTTAATTAATTTCCATGTCAACTGAATTTCAGTACCCTTCACCCCCAAACACTTCAGTATGCATGCCATTAACTCAAGTTTAATATTTATTTATATTTTTCTTTTGATATAAAATTTAGGTACAGTGAAATACATAAATCTTAACTATACATTAGTGTTTTCCCCACATGCCATAAATCTATGTAACCCAAGCCTTTATCAAGATTTATAATATCATCATCAACCCAGAAAATTTCCTCATGCCCCTTCCCAGTTCATTCCCACAACATCCTCCCAGGAACTATTGTTCTTAATTTTACTATCATAGATTAGTTTGCCTGTTCTAGACTCTTTGATTAAATAAAATCACACAGTATATAGTGCTTTATGTAAGGTCTCTTGCACTTAAAATGTCTTGACGATATATGTTTTGTTGCATGCATCAGTAGCTTTTTGTTGCTATTGTCACAGTAGTATTCACATAGTTATTAAAGCCAACATTTTTGCATCTTCCAGTTGTCTTCATAATCAGCCTCTTTTGATTGTACTATTTTTAAAATGTTGATCATATTATAATAAAATTTTTCCAAGAAAAAGTGAAATTATATATGTTTATTTCTAATTTTCCAGATTATTTACTTATATAATGCTATTTACCAGGGGAACAAAACTATCAACTCTTCTATTTATAATAGACAATTACTACACTTCACTAAATTCTTAATAGTAAATACAGATAAAACCGTGTAATGATTTCATCTTCACTGAAAAGCTAAGTACTGGACACTGATACTCAAGGTCTCTGATGCCTTTCCCACTCACTCCCAGCTGATAGAACGCCAGACATGAGCCTCTTTTGACAATGAAGTGTAATATTGACTTTCTTATGTTAAAGAATGATTTTCATGAAGATGAAAGTAGGTAAGTTTAATTGTCTTTACTTTTTAAAATCCTGTCCTTACAATTCTCAGAGTGATCAGGTATCAAAAAATAGAAAATATATCATTTAAATTAATATTACTCTGAGTAATTTTCCAAAAGGACTGATACTTCTTTTTCTTTTCTTCTCTTGATAACTCCAATTTGGGCACTCATTAAATTCCGTTGACCGAATAGAGGTTGTTTAATCAGAATGATTATTTACAGGACAAAGCAGAAAATGTTACTTCTACCAATACTAAAACATCCTGCATGTGCAAGATTACATATTTCTACTGTGAAACATTGTTCCAGGGAGCAAATTGAAAATACTCTTGATAAAAAATGAAAATTTTGCCATCTTGTAAAAATACTGTCAAAAAATCACACAGTTTTCTTAAATAAATCTGTTTTTTTTTTTTTTAAGTTTTGCAAATAAAAACATGAGATGAAACTGGAACCAATGGTATTATCCACCATCTTTGTTTAGACATTTGGCATCTTCATGAATTATTTGTAATTTGCTTAGTTCATAAATACCCTGCACTGATGGTATATAGTTGTTCATTTGGAGATTTCACAGCATCAAAAGTCTTCCATGGACTAGAGGGAAATGGCCAAACTATCTTGAGAATGTGGCCAAGTGGCCTTGTATACTAAGGCTGAGTGGCCATGAGATGTCAAGAGGCTCTAAGAAAGGCCATTTGCTCTCAACTCCGCTGTGGGCATTTCATATTATTAGTAATATGTTGTGGAAGAAAGAGGAGGGGTTCTGACATCAACTTGGCCTTTAATTGTGTTTGACTTTAGGTCAGCTGTCCTCTCTAAGCCTCATTTTTCTGCTCTGTAAAATGTTTTGAGGAATCCCAGATTCATTCTCAATCTAATGCTCAAGAATGTCTCTAACATCTCATCCAGAAAAAATACTATCTTCCTATTAAAGTGTAAGAAAGTCCAAATAAATCAGGAAATAATTTTTTAAGAAAACACTAATAATTTCCAGATAATATTTTCATAGGACTCCCAAACTGCACTTTAAATATAAAAAAGGAACAAATATTTTCATGAGCATATGGAAAAAATATATGTGACTGTCACATATAATTTTTAACAGCTTTAGTGAGATATAATTTATAGATCATAAAATTCTCCCCTTGTAAGTGTACAGCTCAATAATTTTATAGCTCAAACTCACAGAAGTTGCTACATTTATATAATTTACTAAATCTATCATAATCCATATTCAGAACATTTCCATTACTCTAAAACATTCCATTCTACCCATTTATGGTGAATCTTTCTGTTCCCATCCTTAGCTCTAGGCAACCACTGGTCTACTTTCTGGTTTTCTGGTAATTAAATATAAATGGACATACATGACATGTTGTCTTCTGCACCTGGCTTCTTTCACTCAGCATAATTTTTATGAGACTCATCCATCCATGTTGTATTACTAGTTCAGTCCTTTTAATTGTTAAATAGAATTTTATGAATATATTACATTTTGTTTATTCAGTCCAAATATTTGATGAATATTTGGATTGTTTCCAGTTTTAGCTATGAATAATGCTGCTATAAAATTTCATGTACGAGTCTTTGTGTGAACATATATTTTTATTTTGGGGAGGTAAATACGTAGGTGTAAAATTTTTGGGTCATATGGTAAGTTTATGCATAATTTATTAAGAAACTCTCAAACTTCTCCAGTTTTATATTAATTGTAAAGATTGTGAATATTTCTCTTGCTTGAGGACCACTCCAAATTGTGATCATCCAGAAAATGAGCTGTCTTGTTTTATCAATGTCACTAAATATATGTTAGATAACAAAATTAATTATTTTAAGCCCTGAGATTTCTATCTTTAGTCATTAATGAAGATGAGATTGGCTGGGCATGGTGGCTCATGCCTATAATCCCAGCACTTTGGGAGGACAAGGTGGGCAGATCACATGAGGTCAGGCATTTGCGATCAGCCTGAGCAACATGGTAAAATCTTGTCTCTACTAAAAATGCAAAAATTAGTCAAGCATAGTGGCACGTGCCTATAATCAGAACTACTCAGGAGGCTGAGGCAGGAGAATCACTTGAACCCGGGAGGCAGAGGCTGAGGTGAGCTGAGATCATGCCACACACTCCAGGTTGGGCAACACAGTGAGACTCTACCTCAAAAAAAAAAAAAAAAAAAAAAAAAGAAAAAATGACATCACTTATTTTGTTATAATAATTATTTTAAAATATTGCGATTCCAAATTTATCCAGAAAACAAGAAATACACTTTTTGCAAAACAATACAATGATCATTGACATTCTTAGAAATGAGTTTGAAGGCTGGACGTGGTGGCCAACACCTGTAATCCCAGCACTTTGGGAGGCCACGGTGCGCAGGTCATCTGAGATCAGGAGTTTGAGACCAGCCTGACTAACACGGAAAAACCCCATCTCTACTAAAAATACCAAATTAGCCGGATGTGGTGGTGCATGCCAGCTACTTGGGAGGCTGAGGCAGGAGAATCACTTGAACCCAGGAGGCAGAGGTTGCGGTGAGCCAAGATCATGCCATTGCACTGCAGCCTGGGCAACAAGAGCGAAACTCCATTTCAAAAAAAAGAAAAGAAATGAGTTTGAAGCAGAATAAATTACTGAGTTGTCTTTTCAATCTCCAGTCATTTCAGTTTTAAGAATAGTTTAGTCTATACTAATTAGGTGAATATTTGTTCACCATGAAATTAATCAGTTCTGAAGACATTAACTTTATTTGTACTTAAAATTAAAATGAAATTCCATGTACATTTTGACCTTGTAACCAAATGCTTCAGTTGGGTTTTTCTATGAAAATAAATACCTATCTTTCCTGACCAGGGATTTATTACTATTTTGACAATATTTGTCATTTTTATAGTAATAATTAAAACATTTTGAATTCCAAAATGTTTTTCAATATTAATAAAATATTGAAATTTTGACTTACACACATATCTGATATATCTCATTACTAACATCTCTGATGGTTTGCTATTAATGTAGTATTTGAGCTTTACTAGGTAAGAAAAAGAAAGTCAAAGTGGCTTGGCATCATTGGCTAGTAGGCTGACATTATTAAAATTTCCTCATCTTGCATAGTGGATGTGACCCAAGTTTAAGATGAGGTACTTAAAATAGAATTTTATAACATTTACCCAATGTTAGCAAAATCTAACTGAATGAATCCATTTGAAAAAAAGTCTTCTTGATTTTAAATTGCAGAAATAAGAAAGAAGGCTGTCTCATAACTTTTTATCAGGCAAATTTTTTTCTTGTATTTTAAACCTAGGAGCTACAATGGATTGCCCCACTTCACTCAAAACTCTGAACTTGGAAGTGAAGAAATGTGATTGTCCTTTGAGTAGTCCCAATACTGCCCATGGGGAATTGTTCCTTAGACACTGCAAATAAGAATATAGTAATTCCCACTGGTTATACTATTCCCCAGTGTGAAATGAATTAATTTACATGGTAAGAAAGAGAGCCCAGGAGACAGAATAAGGGACTGGAGTAAGTTGGAGTTGAGATAGTAAACTGTTAGGTAGCAAAAACTATGAAGCTGAGGGAAAAAAAAAAAAAAAAAAAAAAAAAAAACAGATAAAGAATGGAGGATAAGGCAATTTATTGGTAGCAGGAAATAGACCCAAGGGAACACTAGAGGGAAAATCCAAGATTGCAGGGCTGAGGTGCCCAAACCTTTAATAGCTCCGTAACTGCTGTGACCTGAAGAGGTCACACATGTAATGGATGGGTAGGAATTAGTCAGCCAAAGTTTAAGTGTGCATATTGGGTGAAGGGGGGGCAGGAACAGCATTCTCAGACATAAGGAATAGCATGAGCAAAGGTGCTGAGGGAGGAAGTAGATGATGGATTTAAAGATCCTAAACAAAGTCAGTGTGGTGGGATATAATGGGTTAAGGAGTATGCAGGGAAGTTACAGAGGACAGGAGGTCAGATCATGCAGAGCCCTTGTAGAACACATTAAAATACGTGTTAGAAGCAAAGTTAAATTGTTTTTCCCTACGAAGCTACACACAAGCCAAACTTCTGAGAAATGAATAATGCAAAATTCAAATCTTAGATGATTAAAAATATGTCCACATGGTAGAAATGTGGCCTCACAAGTTCTTAGCAACAAGCAGCTCAAATGCTCAGAACAAGATTTGATTTCAAGCCAGGCACGATGGCTCAAGCCTGTAATCCCAGCACTTTGGGAGGCCGAGACGGGCGGACCACAAGGTCAGGAGATTGAGACCATCCCGGCTAACATGGTGAAACCCTGTCTCTACTAAAAAATACAAAAAACTAGCCGGGCGAGGTAGCGGGCGCCTGTAGTCCCAGCTACTCGGGAGGCTGAGGCAGGAGAATGGCGTGAACCCAGGAGGCGGAGCTTGCAGTGAGCCAGGATCCGGCCACTACACTCCAGCCTGGGTGACAGTGAGACTCTGTCTCAAAAAAAAAAAAAAAAAAAAAAAAA
>NC_045435.1:6632195-6768206 GCF_002776525.5 Piliocolobus tephrosceles | reverse complement strand
GATCCATACAGGTCCTTACTGCAAACAGAATGTGTTACTAAAATCAGCTGTTATTAATTCTGTTTAGCCAAAAGCTAGATGAAAACAAAGCAATTTCAGTTTAATTGTCACTATTGGCAGAGACAGCCTGGGAATTAAATTGCTTACAACTTACTATATGAATACTTCTGTCTTTCCCAAATCACTCATTTCACTTTCCTCCCAGGCTGGTGGCACATTTTCATCTCCCTTTCCTCTACCCCAGTAATAGTCCCTGTAATTGACTTTTTAACTTAAAAAATTATACAAATAATACTGGTTGACTATCCTTTATCCTAAATGTTTGGGGCCAGACATTTTTCAAATTTCAGATTCTTTTAGGATTTTGGAATATTTGCCTTACACGGGTTGAGCATCACAAATCCAAACATTCAAAATCCAAAATGCTCTAATGAGCATTTCCTTCAAGCATTTGGGATACTCAACTTGTATGTATTTATTTTAATAAGAAATTTAAGAGAGTTGGAAAAGAGAATATTTTTTAAAAGTTATTCATTTAATATGCAGATAAATCTTCTGTAAACATTTTTGTATGTTGTTCCAGATATTTTTTCCTGGGAATAATATATTACAGTCTACAAAAATAAGGTTACACTCCAAGTGCTGTTCCATAACCTGTATTTTCTTCAATATAAATATAGCTTTATATCTTTATTTTTAATGACACTACTATCTTTCAATTAATTCATGGGGAATTTTCCTTGATAGTAGGTAAACGGACCCTGTATCATCTCAGTGAGTTAGCACAGTTTAACAATCATCTCAATAAATTCACAATTGAAGTATTTATTTATTTATTTATTGTTGAGACAGATTCTCTCTCCGTCACCCAGGCTGGAGTGTAGTGGTGCGGTCTTGGCTCACTGCAGCTTCTACCTCACAGGCTCAAGCAATTCTTGTGCCTCAGCCTCCCAAGTAGCTGGGACTACAGGCGTACAACACCATACATGGCTCTTGTTTTTTTTTTTTTTTTTTTTTTTTTTTGGTATTTTTAGTAGAGACAGAGTTTCGCCATGTTGACCAGGCTGGTCTTGAACTGTTGGCTTCAAGGGATCTGCCCACCTTGGCCTCAAAAGGTGCTGGGATTACAGGTGTGAGCCACCATGCCTGGTCAACAATTCAATTTATTTTGGTGAAATTTGGTATTCATTTTAGGGATAAGGTATTGATCTTACAAAGTTTGAGCTCAGTTTTTAAAAGTAACATTTGAGATCTGTTTTATTGAATCCATATGACAATTAGATAAGCTCATTGTATTGTTTGTGAGATTATTGCTAAAATTTTTGGCTATGGAAGCACTGATATTTCCATGACCTTGAGATTGCTCGTGTGATCCTATAAGGAGTGGTGTTTTGAAGAAGGGGGACTGTATAGTGGAATGTAATGGGCCACAGGGTTTAGAGCTGGAAAATCTGTATTCAAGTCCCAAATTAAACCCACAATTCCCCTTTTGTTCAATTGCTATATGGATAATTCACTTACTATCCAAATGTCACCTTTCCCCCTATAAAGTAGTATTAATCATAGAACCCTGTCAGACTTGATGGGAAGATTAAGTGAAATAGATTGTGAAAAGCAGTTCCTGAACTGTGCAGCTCAGTAATGGTTGTTTTTGATCCGACTTCATCCATGGGTTCTTTTTGATTTCAGTGTACTTTGAATTTTTAACATTCCTTGTCTTTCAACCAAAAATTCATTCTATATAGATGTTTATATGCAGACTATAAGCTATACAAGGATACTGTCCCTAGCACAGTGCCTGGCAGAGAAAGGATATTCAATTAATATGTTTTGAATGAATGAACAAACACATACAATAATTTTTTCAAATGGAAAATATTATGCTTGATAGGAATTAATACTCTAATAAGCAAATGCATCTCTTCAAATAAACTGTACTGTACTGGAGGATATAGACTTGTAAGAGTTATTACTCAATGCACTCAACAAATTCTACACAGAGTAGGGAGCCATATGCAGAGGTAATTCAGAGGAGCATTGACTAGTTAGAAGTGGGTGAGTCAGGAATGGTATCACAGAAGAAGTGGCATCTGATCTGGGTCTTGAATGTCAAGAAGGACTTGTCCAGAGAATGGGAAGAAGGAAAATTCAGACTGAGGAAAAGTAAAGATGAATGTTGAGGTGTTGATATCTGTGATAATTCATTCTACATGATATTATATAAGGTGTACACTGCCAACATCTCTTTCTGGTCAAACACTCTTTTCATCTACTCTCTTTTAAAAATTAATATGATTGTAAATATCTAATGGCATTTCATATCATTTCCACAAGGAAATATTTCTTCTGAGTGGAGAGTCATTTCTAAGGGTTCTAATTATCATATGCATGTACTTGATCTCTGTGGTGTCCATCCTCATCCAGGCATCTCATAATAGTCATTCATGGTAACGTGACAACCTGTTTTATGGGGCTGAGGCCACGTGCCTAGGGAACATTACATTAATCCCAGCACACTAAAGTCAACTGAGGATAAGATGCACCCAAAACCTCTCAAAAGAACAATGTGAACTAATTCGTAACATTCATCTGCCACATTAATTGCTCACAGGAGAATAACAAAATATCTATTATTTCCCACACCAGCATTAGAATAATGCCAATGGTTTTAATGATTCTAAAAATATCTGAGATAAGTCTAGTGCAGATTGGAGAATCCCAAGTTTCAGACATTTGTTTGAAGTTCTCATTTCCCATATCTTCCGTGTAGCATTGCAGACCTCTGACCAACCTAATATATCTGCCCTTACTTGTGTATGCATGTGTGTGAGCACCCTTTGCTCCACCTCTCCCTACACCTTGATTTTACTCTGTGACACAGTGGTATCCTAATTCTCATTTTCCATGAAATCTCCATCTCTCTCCATTACTTCTCTTCCTCCTCTGGCCCTCAAAACATGGCAATTCACAAAGGTTCTCTCTTTTGCTCCTTTAGGGAACTCCTTTATAGTTAAGGCTTCAATCATAACTTAGCTGCTAACTATAAGTAGCTTAGCTGATTCTGATATCTGAACCTCTATTTCTGAATACTCATTTGGCTCCAGCCCTACAGGCTTTGTGAGCCACTGACACTTCCGTTCATGCGGTCAGGCTCCAACCATCATTATCTTCCTCAAAACCAGTTTACTTTTCTACCGTCTGTGATGTGTCACAGTCCTAGGCACCCAAGTCACACTTGAAGAGTCAGGTTTTATACACACCTTGATCCAAAACCTGCATAAAACACGGAGAAGTCCAAATGCAAGGATACCTATGACTCCGTTTATTACCATCCTGAGGACTTGGAGCAGTGGTTCTCTTCTGAAAGACTAAAATTCTAATTAAAACGTGAGTTTTCTTCTTTTCCTTCTCCTTGACCACTTTGGTGCAGGTCATCTTGAGCCCAAAATTTTATTATAACAGAAGACATTCTTAAGGACAAACCGTATATAGGTTATGGTTTCATTTCATTTAAATTACTTGCAATGAGTTGTAAACAAGTCAATGTTTTCCAGCAATTCCTATCTCACCTTCTTTCTTAGCCCCACCCAACAAGATCACTGTTTATTAACTCCAGTTCACCCCATTTGTACACAGTTGAAGAAAATCCCAGCTCCTCCTGCTAGTATTCTGATCTCTAAGGGGAAAAGGCATTTTTATCTCTTTTCTACAAATAATCCCTTAAATTTTGGCCAAAACTGTCTCCCTTCCAGATCAATTCATCTCAAGAAACATTTTAAGTTCACAATACCTACTGTACAACATAGTGACTATAGTCAATAACAATATAGTTAACAACAATTCAAGTACACTTGAAAATTGCTAAAAGTAGACTTTAAGATACAAAAAACGTCATGTAAAGCAATTAGCTTGGTTAATTAGCTTGATTTAGCCATTCTACAATGTATACATGTTTCAAAACATCACATTATACACCATAAACACATAGGATTTTTGTTAATTAAAAATAATTAAATAAGAAGAAAATGATGTTAGCCTTGCATATGTACTATATACTGCATCTTTTGTACTAGAAAAAAATTAAACACTCTAATTGTAATTTGGTACAAAAACACCATGGAATATGCTATTTGATTTATTAATATGTACACAAAATAGTTATATTTTATTTAAATTAAAAGAAACAAATAGGTATTTTATAATTTAAGAAAACTGTTGTGCTGGCTTCGGCAGCACATATACTAAAGTTGGAAGTATACAGAGAAGATTAGCATGGCTCTTGCGCAAGGATTACACACAAATTTGTGAAGTGTTCGATATTTTCATAAACAAAAGAAAGAATTGTAAATAAGATACATTAAAAAAAGAAAAGTATTTTTAGAGAGAGGCTCATCAGCAAAGCACTAAGACACTGAGGACATAAATACAAAATCATCTCAACTTGGAATTGCTTGTTTCTCTTTTATGTATTCTAGATGAAGTTTCTATACCATCTTTCCTTTTATTTCTATAAAATTCCACCTGGCTCCCCTGAGCTGTTTACTTGCTCTATTTTACCCACTCTTTGACTCTCTCTTTGCATTTCTAGCTTCTAAAACTTCATCCTGCATCCTCTTGATGTCATCTTTGATTCTTTTCACTTTTCAAATATACTTCTTTCAAACCCATGTAGGAAGGGCTCATTCCTTTTTGGGTAAATGCATTTCTGAGCTTCAAACACTAGGCAACTTTGTCTCCTGTGCCTACATAATATCCATAGGCTTGGCCTGAAAAGACCAGCCAGTCTTACCCATTTTTATAATTAACAACCTCTTACCTTTCCAGTCCACCCTTCCCACTATTTCCAGGTTAATCACTGTACAATACTACTTTATTATGTTATCTCTTTCCTCTTCCCCTGCTGGACAAAAGCAGCACGTGACTCCTTAATGCTCACAGAATAAACGTCAGAATAAGGCTATACTCATAAATGAAGAAAAAATAGACGATCACAAAATAATGTCATAGGCACATGCTAAATAGTGTGTATGCAAAAATGAGTAAGATACTACATCACACCTCAGTAGTGAGGGATTCTGCTCTCCAAGAGTTAACGTTGACACATGATAAGAGCTATATGCAAAAAATTACATTTGCAAAGGAAAACAAGGATTTTTCTGAGGCATGTAAGAAGATACTGTTGGGAACACTTCTCAGAGAAAGAAACACCATTTTTTTGATCTCAAAGAGATTACCAGACAGTTAGACAGACGATTGTCATACAAAGCAGTGCTTTACATTTCTTGAATTTAGAGGGAGTGGGTATTATTCTCTAGGCAAAAGTTCATGGAGAAGGTGAGACTTCAGCTTAACTTTGAAAATAAGAGTCAAATAAAAGGCAGGACTTGAAAGAATGTTTCAGGTAAAAAATGGTAGTAGTAAGAAGCCCACATTGAACTGCAAACCCTGTACAAAATTTTAAAAAAGCAAATAGACCAGTTTGATTAAAAAGAAAGGATCATGCTCATAGATACTTGGAAACTCAGAGTTGGGAAGAACTTAAAAGTAATTGTAACTATTCTCCCTCCCTCTTGGGGCCAGACTGTACATTAGCTCTTAGGATGAACTGTCTTTCTCGCTCCCAAATACTAGTACATTTAACAAAGGTCCAGATACAGTGACCTCTAGCACTATATTTCTGGTGCTCATCAGAACAACTCCTCTCAAACACAGCATTTAGAAATATACATGAGATAGTTACCTTTTATTATTAATTTATATATCTTTTAATTATTTAGAAATAATTCAGTGGTCATATGAAAGACTTATTGCTATTTTCTAATGTGGCGTAATAACCCAAAACTTGGAATCAGCAATACAAACAGGAAGCATTAACTTCAGACCAAAAAGACAACAACTCCAATTTTTTCTTCTGGTAAAATTATAAAAAGGACAAAGAAGGCTGGGAGTCATGAAATCTTGGAATTACCCTTTGTATAGCATTTCACTGGCTCACGATCAGTCACGAAATATCAATTTAAGGCTTATTGTCACTTACATGCCCTTCCTTCATACATTTATTTTTAAAATAGCCATTCTCTGGCAGCCTCTCCTCATTCCTTATCCATTTCCTCTATCCTTCGCTATTATAATTTATGTAAATAAAGTAGCAATAAACTGACTATGTTAAGAATGACAGGTACTTTACAATATAAGTCTCAGCTATGCCCTTCAAAAACATGTGGAATGAACCAGCCTAGATCCAAACAGTTCCACAGACCTGTACATCACACATGGATGATCTTGATAGATAATTAGCATGAAAATCTTGTTTGAGTGGCAATGGATTAGTTCATCTGCATTATTACTAATGGGGTGGTGAACGCTTTTCCTCTACATTCTGGGCCCCAACTAAAGCACCAGATAAACTGTCACATAAATCCGCAAGACATAAGAACACACATGGAAAATGCCTATTAGCAGCTGTCATTATTATCAAGAAACAGCACGTTACCACCAAGCCCAGGGCAAAAGTAAACGTGTTTGTCATCCCTTTAACATTTTAAATTTTGACTTTTTTTTTCTTTATACAGAATCATAAAGCTCAACTGGCAAGGGATTGGGCAGGGAAAGTAAGACATGTCTCTTCTCATAAAATCAGCAAAGGCATTCCATAACCACACAGAGCAGTCAGCACGTGTGTCATCAGGCAGAAGTGGAAGTTTTGATGTTGAGAATCCCAGCTGCATATTTCTAGCATGAGGGGCTTGCTGTCTGCTCAGTAAAAGAACAGACTGGATCCAAGAAAAGACTGCGGTCCTGTCCCTGATAGAGATCCAAGTACGATACTCCATGCATGTCAGATGGGTGTCTCAATAGCATCATCAGAGCAGGGCAAGGCACAGGGCTGGGTGGACTTTTTAACAAGTGAAGATGAACTTTACTGTCGCAAATGTCTGTGCTGATTCGGTTTCCCTTTACAACATGTTCACTGGGACTATTTTTTTTTTTTTTTTGCCCTGTAAATGATATTGGATGATTTCCATGCATGTAGCAACTATTAAATATAGTGGCAGCCATATTAGATGTTTTACTTCTGTGTTTCTCTTCTTCATAAGATTTTAAATTAGATTATTCTCTGCCTGTATCCTCCATTGTTTGGATAATATTTTTATATCTCCCATTTCACAGATGTCTTCTAATTAGAATTCTACCACACAACAAGAAGTAATAGTATTAACAATACTTTACACATGGAATCTTTTGCATCTATCTACAAATCTGCAAGGAAGGTTGGTATTTCTTTTTCGTAAAATCATTATAAAAATCCAATCACTCATTTATTTAACAAATATTTATTGAGTACCTAGAATATGCAAAGCTCTCTGCCACAAGCTGGAACAAAACAAACAGTTAATAAAAACAAACAAAAACCCATATTTTCATTGAGTTTACCTTCTAGTGAGAAGAGATAAATAAAGAAATAATAAGTAAAACATATGGTATGTCAGGCCAGGCGCGGGTGCTCATGCCTGTAATCCCAGCATTTTCGGAGGTCGAGGTGGGCAGATCACCTGAGGTCAGGAGTTCGAGACCAGCCTGCCCAACGTGGTGAAACCCGGTCTCTACAAAAATACAAAAATTAGCCAGGCACGGTGGCAGACACCTGTAATCCCAGCTACTCAGGAGGCTAAGGCAGGGAGAATTGCTTGAACCCGGGAGGTGGAGTTTGCAGTAAGCTGAGATTGCGCCACTGCATTCTAGCCTAGGCAAGAGCAAGACTCAGACTCTGTCTCAAAAAAACAGAAAAACAACATACACACACACACACACACACACAAAATATATATGGCATGTCAAATGATGGGGCAGATACCACCTCTGTTTCTTGATACCTGATTCCCCTATTATTCTGACCACATGAAAATTATATGTCCCCATCTCTTGAAGTTAGTCACAATCATGTAACTAATTCTCACCAGCAGATTGTGCACAAAAGGGACATAAGCCACTTCCAGGTCAATTCATTAAGTTGTTGGTGCCAGACCCTCCAACTCTGTTCTTCCTGTCCTGCAAGGAAGCAACTGACCAGATGGAGCCTGGGTCTTAAGAGACTACAAACAGAGGCCCTGGTAAACATGTGATTGAGCAAAAAAATATGTTTCTATGTTTTTAAGCCTTTGAGATTTGGGGGTTTGTTGTTGAGACACAATCAAGCCTAATCTAACGAGTACAGGTGGTGATAAATGCTGAGGGGGAAAGTAAAGCAAGGAACCAGGAGGAGTCAGGGTGGGAAGGGGCACAATTTTTGATAGAGAGGGGAGGAGGCTTCACTTTAGAATAAAGCCCTGAAGGAAGTGAAACAGATAATGATAATAACGCACCATTCAGACATTTGGAGGAAGAACATTCTAGTCAGAAGGAATACCAAGTGCAAAGACCCAGAGAAAGGAACATGCCTGGTTACTGTGGCTATAGGAAGATGAGTGAGGAGAAAACAGGAAGAGGTGAAGCTAGAGGTAGCCGGGCCAGATGGATAGGGTCTTAGAGGACATTGAGGGAATTTGGCTTTTATTCTGTGGTGGTAAGTTATTAGAGGTTTTACAGCAGAGAAATGATTAAAATCTGATTTATATTTTTACAGAATTACTTTAGGTGCTGTGTTGAGAATAGTCTAAGAGCCAAAAACAGGGAAACTATTTAGGAAACTATAGCAATAATCCAAGTAAGAGATGGTGGTAGTTTCAATCAAGGTGGAAGATCATTTGAGTAAGAAAAATAGAGAAAAATTTTCTTGATAAAACTTGAAAGCAGAGCTAAAAATCTTGTCGATGAATCAAAAGAGAAATTTATGAGGAGCTACAGATGTCTCCAGTTTTATTGACCGGAGTAATGGAAAGATAGAGTTGTCTTTAGTTGAGTTGGGAAAGACTACAGGACAGGAAAATATGGGGTAGAGGCATTTAGAAGCTAGGTTTTGAACAGGCGAAACCTGCATGTCTATTAGAAAGCCAAATAGAGATATTAAGTAGGGAGTTAGATAAATGGATCTGAAGTTGAAGGGAGTGGTCAGGGCTAGAGATATAAATTTGGAACTTGTTAGTATTTAGACCGTATTTAAAGTCATAAGACTAGATGAGATCACCAAGGGAGGGAGTGCAGATAGAAGAGATCCAGGAACTCAGTCCTAGGACACTCCAATTTAAGAGACTGGTAAAATGAGAATGAATCAGCAAAGGAGACTTAATAGCAGCCAGAGAGAAAGGAGGAAAACCAGACAAAAGAGGAAACTTGAACCCAGAGATGTTAAACTACTTGCTAAGGGAGAATCAAACCTTAAATTTGACCCTGGCTCCCCTGTTCACAGCTCAGCTCCTGATGCAGGGAAATTGTGAGGTACTTAGTGTACCTGCTTATTACTATTTGTGGACTCTATCATTAAAATAGTCTAAGTCAGTTAATTCATGGATTGATATATGGTAAAGACAAAGCATCTGGTTTCAATCCTTGGAGATTCTTGATATTTAGAGCTGGAGGAAAATGACAAAACCAGCGACACTGAGAAATAGCTCATGAGGTAAAAGAAAAGACAATGGAGTTTTGGAATCCATAAGGAAAAACATGTGTATCTCATGAAATAGAAAGTAGACACTATCAAATGTTGTCGACAGATTAACTAAAACAAACTCAGAGTTGCTTTAGTTAATCTGTTGTTAAATCCTAATGGACTATATTCTGAATATAAGACAATGAGTTTGATTGTAAATCCTCACCTGCTGGTGAAACTAAGAAATACATTTATTATTTAAAAAAATTGTCCAAATTGAGAAATATGTGGCTGGTGCTAAAAATAATAAGTTGACCAAGAAATGAGAAGGAGAACAAAGAAGAGATAAAGTGAGTGAGGAGAGACAAAGCAACAGTTGGAACAAGTATTTCCTTTGCTGCCTTAATTCATTAGAGTGAATGTACTTTGAGGATATACTTAACCAGAAGGATAAGCAACAGTATTTTATCCAGTACAATTTTACCACATGATAAATATCCGGTAATGTATACATTGGGAAAACTAATAAAAGGAGTAAGTCATACCTGTAGTTTTAAAACAGGAATATATTATGAAGGTGTCCTAAAACTTTTGTAAAACATTGAACTTCTGGTATCCATTCAGGATGTAAACATTACTCCCACCTTTGCAACAAGCAAAAAAGAAAACAAACAACCTCCAAACAGTCTTCAAATTTGTAATGTTTCTAAAACTCATCAAAGAGCTAAAGTTGCAGAGAAAATGGAAATCAAACATAAGCATATCCAAAGAGAGATGCCACTGGATGCTATAAAAGCTAGTAAGATAAATTTGGTTAAAATTTTTAGTGAATTCCTAAAAGCCTGGAAATGTAGACTATCATTCGAATACAGAATCCCTGAGAATCAAGGACACAAAGGGAGTTTTTATCTACTTGTGGGCTCTTCACAAACCTCATGGTTACTTACAGAAAAGATCGGAAACAGCAAGAGAGTTCTGAGAATGCCCTCCATGGACATTCTCAAAACCACCCAGATCCTTTTATCTTTCCTATGGACCATAAGCCTAACCCCACAGGGGAAGAACCACTGTCTTGTTGCTCCAGGGCATAGGTGAAGATCCACTGCAGCCAGAATCAGGGAACAGGAAAACATGCTGTGTTCCTAAGGGAGGGATGGGAATATCTTCTAGGCCAGACTATTAGAAACCTTCCACAGAGAGGAAAAGACCCCAATCCTAAGACCCAGAACATGGGGCTTCCTTAAGAATAAGGCTGAATCAAAACAACAAAAAGACTCCTCAATGTCCCCTATCAATCGGCTAATAATCATTGCATAACAAGTAACAGTAGTCTACTGCCCAGGTGAGCATTTAAAGGTTGGAGAAAAACCTTCTTTGTGGTATAGGCTCAAAGGGAAGATCCAAAGCTGAGGGTAGGGTAGAACAGACATTAAAAAAAAATACTCTCTGGTAAATCAGTCTTGACTTTATAAGATAATGCTACAGAAATTTGAGGCCTGTGGTGCACTGGGGTAGCCATGGCAACAACATAATGCAAACTCAGCTCAACTAATGACCCAGTTGTCTCAATCTACCACAGTAAAGGCCTAACAAAAGAAAATGCATGCGAATTTTCAGCCTTAAATCTATTTCCCTCAGTGTCTACTGTCCTACATAATGTCTATATATGACTATATAAATGTTAGTTTTTCTAAAAGGAATTATATTTGCAAAGAACCAAAAGAAAAAAAGGATAACACCCTGTCAAGAGACAAATCAATCAACATAATCAGAGTTTGATATGACACAGATGTTGGAACTATTACATGGGGAATTTAAAATAATTATGATAAACATGCTTAAGGCTCTTATGGAAAAGATAGTATGTATACTCAGATGATAATTTCAGAAGAATAAGAAAGAATCAAAGTGAAATATCAGAAATGAAAAAATAATAGAGAAAAGAACAAGGAATGAAGATTTTTTTAAAGTAGGGCATTCAAGAGGGGTAGTATGAACGAGCGCAACATGCATGTAACTGGAAACTCGGAAGACAAAGAGAGAATTGAACAGAAGAAATGTTTGAAGAGAGAAATAATTGAAGAATTTTTTAAAATAAATAAACACCAAATCACATATCCACATCATCTTTAAATTGCTGGAAAAACAAAAACTGGAAGATGACCATGGCAAAAAGACATATTACAGACAGAAGAATAAAATACATTAAAGAGGAAGATTCTTATAGAATATCTGCATAGGCTCAATCTAATCATGTCTCGTTAAAAGCAGAGAACTTTCTATGGCTGCAAGCAGGAGATATGAGGCAGAAGGGATGTCAGAGAAATTCAAAGCATGCAAAAGACTCAACCCATAATTGCGGACTTTGAAGATGAATGAAGGGAACCACATGCAAGAAATATTGGTGGCCTCTAGAAGCTGAAAATGACTTCCAGCCAACAGTCAGCAAGGAAACAGGGTCCTCATTTAACAACCAGGTGAAACTTACTTCTGCAAAGAACCTGAATGAGCCTGGAACTGGATTCTCACCGTCTGGCCCTCACAACACCCCAGCCTCCAGATGAGAGCCCATGCTAGCTGACACTTTTATTTCAGTCTTGTAAGACTTGGAGCAGAGAAACTAGCAAAGCCCACCCAGACTTTTGACCTACAGAGCTGTAAGATAATACATTTGTGCTGTTTTAAACTGCTAGGTTGGTGGTAATTTCTTATGGCTGCAATAGAAAATGAATATAGTGTCTTTACATCAGACCACTCAAAGGCAGACTTTATAAATAGTAAGGCACAACAAAGGCAGCCCTAGTACCAACCAGGCTAAAGAAAGAAGTGGCTGGGGCCTGATTTCAGGCACTGAAATACTATCCCCAAACATACCTCACCCCAGCTGCTCACCATCATGCTTGAATTTCCAATTTTAAATTACAGTGTCAATTTTAGAGACACAAGCTACCTGTGTTAATAACAAACAGAAAATTATCAAGAAATGCTCTCTCCCAGGGCTCAGGTAGAAATCACACATACTTAGGAAGTGAAGGATCACTGCAGGATGGAGTGAGGTTGACAGCAATAAACACTATTCAAAAGATCAAGAAATGTAATGATCCCCCATTTCGAAAGAATAAGAGGGATGGTCAGATACAACAGTTGATGCGATACCAGTGAGAACATAATATGGGCAAAGGAGGAGAAAACTTATCCTAATTCATAGTTAGAGCTACATCAAGTTATGAACCCAGATACAGATATTATTACTGCTACTATGATGCAAAAAGTCACTTTCTTGTTGTGCAAGATTCCATGTGTTACAAAAAGTGAACTTTCTATTAAGACATTTCTATGTAAGTCAGCCATAAAATTACCTTCAATAAATCTGTTCCACTTCCAAAGGATCCCAGTCTTTAACTACAGCCTCTTCCTGCTTGTTAAACTACTTTCTCCACACTCTTAGACATCATTGAAAAATAGCCTTCATGGATGTTTTTTACTTCCTCCCAAACTAGCAGCCTCTTCCATGGTACGTGATTAGATTCCATGGCCCATCACTGCAATGATCTTCTTGCCAAACCTCCAAATACGTAGCTTACTTTTTTCCTGTCACATCCTTCTAGAGATATCTCAACTATGGATGAGCCCAATAATCTCCTTTCATGGCACCTGCCTCCAAGTGGCAAACTCTTCTAGAAAACATCACATAGTAGAGAAGATGGTATAAGTATAAATTCATGGTCACTAATCTCAAGTGGGTCCTCATTCCTCTTGCCAAGTCATTCTCATCTTCTCCCATAACTTGTCAAATGATAGCCCTTTCTTCTGACTTCTGTCTCCTCACTTGGCAGATTCTCTCTTCAACAGAAAATTGAACTCATCGAATAGAAATTCCCTCAAATTCCCACTTTCGAACCTATAAACCTGTCTACGTCAACACCCATCCCTCTCCTTTCTTGTTCTGCATAACAGGAATTGGCTGTCCCTTTATCTAATTACTCTGTCTATACTCTACATCTTAGTAATTCTCCTTTTTTCTTTAGGAAAATTGCACTATTCAATGAGTTTCTTTCAACTTGGTCCTTATCTTTGACAGTTAAAACACTCAAATCTCGCTTATCTTAAAAAACAACAGTAACAAAACATTGTCCTCATCTGACCTTGCATGCTCTTTCAGCTCTTGCTCCCTCTTCTCTCCTTCTATTTCCTTCTCCCTTCAGTCCACGAAATAGCTCCCTTCAGTCCACGAAATTAAGCTACTAAATAGCTTCTGTGTCAATTACACAAACAAAACACTCTGTGTAAGGTCAGCAGTGACTTCACTAGATTCACTAGATACTCCTCATTTTTACTTAAAGATTAGCATTCGACACTGTTGACTATACCCTCCTTCTTCAAATATTCTCCCACTTCTCTGACTGGTCATTTCGGTCTCTCTGTAAGCTCAAACTCATCTACCTGGTCATTATATAGTGGAGGACCTTGGGGCTCATTCTGAAACATTTTTTGGTGATTGCATTGATTTCATGACTTGAATTATCACTTATACACTGAGAGCTCCTAAATTTGTAGCCCTAGTGCAGAACTAATCCCTGAGTTCTAGACTCTTATATGAAACAGCCTACACAGCACTATTCGCTAATAAGTCTGAAAGGCACCTCAGACTCAATAAATCTAACACTGAAGCCATAATTTTTAGCCCTACATCTGACTCTTTTCTAGTACAGGAAATAACCATCACTCATGTAGTGATGCTGAAAACTAACCACTGGTAATACCGATTCTGGGTCAGGTACTGTATATATATGTTAACCCATTTAATCTTTTTTTATAACTATGATGTGGCTACTAGCATCATCTCCACCTACATTTCCAAGATGAGAAATGGAGGCATACAGTGGTTAAGCAATTGGCCCAAGATCACACCGTTACTAAGTGGCAGGGTTGGGATTTGAACAAAGGCAAAGTTATGATTCACATTCTCAACCACTACATTTTTCAGTGCTCACTATATGTGTAGGGTAGAAACCCAGGAGTCATCTTTGATGCTTTCTTCTTTTCTCCTCAAATATCTGATCGTCAAATCTGTATATTTTCACCTTCTTTATATCTTATACTTTTATTCCTTTTTTACTTATCACCACTAAATTACCACTAGTAAGCATTAGTAGTCCAAGCCACCACTAT
Source organism: Piliocolobus tephrosceles (assembly GCF_002776525.5). Lineage (NCBI taxonomy): Eukaryota > Metazoa > Chordata > Mammalia > Primates > Cercopithecidae > Piliocolobus > Piliocolobus tephrosceles. Next base: position 6,753,508 of record NC_045435.1, on the reverse strand, counting down.
CTCTTACTTCAGCTACTATGATAGACTCTACACTGGTAACCAGAGACGTCTTTTTAAATATAATTCAGATCATATAGCTCATGTTTAGGACATTTCAACAGTTTCCATTGTTCCCAGATGGTGACTAATAATTTCGATGTAGCTGACCCTCCAATGTATGAGTTAGTCCCTGTTTCTTTTTCTCTCCAGGTTCATTCTAAGCCCTCTCCGCTTAGTTGCTGTGCTCCAGTCGCACTGGCCAGCTGTTATTTCCACCCAGCTACCTGCTCCATCCACAGTAGGGTGTCTGTTCAGAGCTGGTCCCTCTCCCAGGGAGGCTTTGATTTCACTCCCATGAAGTCATTCACTAACCAGCCCTGAAAGTCCTCAGTTAGTTAACACTCACTCATCCTTCAGACTTGATTCAAGAGTTCCTTTCTTATAAAAGCCTCCTCTGACATCCCAGGCTCCAGTTGGTTTCTCTGTTTTTAGCCCTCCTTCACAAAAAACATTCATCTTAGTTTGCATTATTTATTGAGTATACTATTAATACAGGAATTAAGAAGAAATCACTCAGGCACATAATAAGGGTATGGGAGTCCTCGGTAAGACTTTTCCTTTTGATAAAAGCAGCCCCAAGTCGTTTTCTAGCAAAAAAACAGCCTGCAAGGTGGGAGCTTGCATGGGTGAATGCCGGCAGGAACTATGGACTAGACATGTTCAAGATGGCAGCTCCATCTTCTCTTTCTTTGTCAGCCACTTGTACAGTAAAGAGCAGACAAGATGGCGCTGATCAACTGGAAAGCCATTTGCATAATAAGATTAGGGTTGGGGGACCAGCCTTCCTCAGACGCTATGTAAATGTCATACCTGATCAAACTAATATGTGAGCCCTGCGTAAATCAGACGCCACTTCCTCAAATTGGACTATATATTCCGGGGCATCCCCGCCAGCAGGTCCTTTCTGCTCAGAGACCCCTCTCTCTATGGAGAGCGCTGTTGCGCTTTCTCTTCTGCTTATTAAACCTCTGCTTCTAAACTTGTATGTGTCCCATGTCCTAAATTTTCCTGGCACGTAACAACGAACTCCAGGGTATATACACAAGACAGTGTGGCCACTTCACTCTTATGTGTTTAACCTCTTTTTGCCTCACTAGAATGTAAGCCACCTGAAGTCACAATTGTCCATTTTTCTTCACTTTAATATTTCTAATGCATGGGTCCTGGCACACAAGAGGCACCCAACAGCCCAGAAATCTCGATTAACCAATAGCATCTCAGCAAACATCCAAAGTTGGTCCTGGGGGGTAAAATTCTATAGACAAAAATTTTGGCATCCCCCTGTTTCTAATTTCTGCATATTTCCCCCAAATTCTGGCTTCTGCCCTCACTAGTTGTACCAGCCTCTCTTCTTTAAAGCTTTGATTGGTTAGCTGTCACACTGGAAAAGATCTGAAGAGCTAGTTGCTATTAAAGTGTAAAGACTCATAAAGAATGAAGAAGTTTCTTATCTCATGATAAATTTTTGTATTAATAAGGAAAACCAAACTGCATTAAGTTCTAATAGTATAAGTGAAGTGATCAGAGATAACTTTGGAGTTGAGCCTTCTTATTGAACCTTTGCTGCTCCCTTTCCATACCCAACTCTCCTTCCACACATAAGCCAACTCTTTTCAGTAAGAGTTCAAACCTTGGACATCTGAACTAGCAGAATCATGAATCTAAGGTAAATCCACATGAGGGGCCATGACCCTAACTCATCTCAAATGCCATCTTTCTCAAGTCCCATCTGCCTCAAGGACTAAGAAAATTTAGAAAACTTATGGATGTTGTGACAAAATTTTGGGCCATTCAAACCATTAAACATTCCAGTTTATTTAAATATCAGTGTTTATAAAAGAAAATCAACTCTATAGTTTTAATAGATGCCCTCCAGAATGGCCAATTATTGCTAAACCAAAGTACATCCTATTAAATTTGTTACAGCAATGATGTGAAAACATGGAAACCCTTTACTCCGAATAAAACAAAACAAAACAAATAACAGAGGAAGAATTCAGTGAACCATCAGAAGGTGTTTCAGTAAGGAAAGGACTGAGTTTATACGTCATTAATTTAAAAAAAGTTTATTGAGAAACTTCTGTGTACCAGGGTGTATGTGTATCTGGGTGCTCTGAAGAATGGAATCATGGTGTGTTAACGGTGGCCTTGGGGATCGTAACAGATGTGTGTGTGTTAGTGTGTTAGTGTGTGGTAGTGTGGTGGTGGTGGCCTTGGGGATTGTAACAGATGAGGTCAGCAAAGGCTAGATTGTGATGTGATTTGCCAAAACGCCACAGCTTGGGATAAAACAAAATCCTTGTCCTCAGCCTGCTCAATTCATGTTTTAGATGATTTTTACAAATGATAAAATGTCCATTATTTGGACATTTGATCCAATAATGATCTTCCCTTTATTGTAGAAAGATGTGAAAAGTATGAATGCTTTAAGGGAGGACTTCAACCAAGGGCAAAGATGAGCCCCAAACAGTCCATGAATCAGGTCCAGTTCTGTGACTAGCTTAGGTTTCCCCCTACTTTGATCCTAGGAGACCTAAATGAAAGCACGATCGACTTCATAAGCCTGAGAATGCCTCTGTTCTCCAACCTGAAGTGGTCACATTGGATTCATAACACTAATTGTTTCCATAGTGCACAGCTGTTATGTTGAAAATAGAGAACCATGACTTCATGTGTGGACTATGAATACAGGCAAGAGATCTGTTATCAATAAACCCAGTTTCTCTAATTTGATCATCTAGCTAACAGGGTAAGACCTTCATCCGTCACTTTAGCTTTTGCCAACTTTTCTCTGGTGAAGTGAAGGAAGTGAGGCAATGCTATCTCTGAATTTCATGCTCTAAAAGGCAAACTATGGCCCATGGGCCAAATCCAGTCCACCACCTGTTTTTGTAAAAATAGCAGAGTTGAGTATGAAACATACCATATGGCCCACAAAGTCTAATGTATTTACTATCCAGTCTTTTATTACAGAAAAAATTTGCTGACCCCTGCTTGAAAGTAAAATAATTAAACAGCAACAAAATGTAAGCAGATTCTCCATTGTCACAAGGGTGTATTGCAAATGAGAAGTTAAGGTGGTTTGTAAAATATAGTTTCTTACTTCATTAAATATATGAATTACAGCAAATATTAAGTTATGGGAATTTAAAACATGTAAAGATTCAAAATACCTCCCCTGATCCATCACACATAAAAAAAATTAATGTGAGAATGTCCTTCTTCTTCTAGACGTAAAGTATTATTTGAGATGCCAGGATTGATGGCTTTGTATTCATGATTATGTCCCTAGGAGACTACATGCTACATCTCTGTACCACACCCCTGTGATGAGCACAGAGTCCTACACAAAAGAACTTCACCATGTTATATGTGCAATAAATTTTAAAGTGCTAGAATTTGTAAGGCTTTTTTTTTTTTTTTTTCAAACTGAAGATTACTCAGATATGGGAGCCTTACTTTAGCAGACCCAGGTCTGTTTTTGATTAGCAGTGTAATCATGGTTAACTGACTTAATGTTCCTAAATCTCAATTTTCTCATCTGTGAAAGGAAAGGCTTGAATTGTATACCCTCTGGGGTTTTGGTCTCTGAATTCTGACTAATAAAGGTAAATCTTGTTGGAGTCCTATCAATTCCAAGTGACAGCTCAAGTTTTGCTACATTAAAATTTTGCTAAATCAAATATTATTTGAGGGCCAGGTGCAGTGGCTCACACCCGTAATCCTAATACTTTGGGAGGCCGAAGCAGGTGGATCAGTTGAGGTCAGGAGTTCATGACCAGCCAGGCCAACATGGTGAAATCTCGTCTCTGTCAAAAATACAAAAATGATCACAGAATTGGAAAAAACGGCTTTAAAGTTCATATGGAACCAAAAAAGAGCCCGCATTGCCAAGACAATCCTAAGTCAAAAGTACAAAGCTGGAGGCATCACGCTACCTGACTTCAAACTATACTACAAGGCTACAGTAAGCAAAACAGCATGGTACTGGTACCAAAACAGAGATATAGACCAATGGAACAGAACAGAGTCCTCAGAAATAATACCACACATCTACAGCCATCTGATCTTTGACAAACCTGAGAGAAACAAGAAATGGGGAAAGGACTCCCTATTTAATAAATGGTGCTGGGAAAATTGGCTAGCCATAAGTAGAAAGCTGAAACTGGATCCTTTCCTTACTACTTACAAGAAAATTAATTCAAGATGGATTAGGGACTTAAATGTTAGACCTAATACCATAAAAACCCTAGAAGAAAACCTAGGATTTCTTCTAGGGTTTTAATACCATAAAAACCCTAGAAGAAATACCATTCAGGACATAGGCATGGGCAAGGACTTCATGTCTAAAACACCAAAAGCAACGGCAGCAAAAGCCAAAATTGGCAAATGGGATCTAATTAAACTAAAGAGCTTCTGCACAGCAAAAGAAACTACCATCAGAGTGAACAGGCAACCTACAGAATGGGAGAAAATTTTTGCAATCTACTCATCTGACAAAGGGCTAATTTCCAGAATCTACAAAGAACTCAAACAAATTTACAAGAAAAAAACAAACAACCCCATCAAAAAGTGGGCAAAGGATATGAACAGACATTTCTCAAAAGAAGACATTCATATAGCCAACAGACACATGAAAAAATGCTCATCATCACTGGCCATCAGAGAAATGCAAATCAAAACCACAATGAGATACCATCTCACACCAGTTAGAATGGCAATCATTCAAAAGTCAGGAAACAACAGGTGCTGGAGAGGATGTGGAGAAATAGGAACACTTTTACACTGTTGGTTGGACTGTAAACTAGTTCAACCATTAACAGTATGGTGATTCCTCAAGGATCTAGATCTAGATGTACCATATGACCCAGCCATCCCACTACTGGGTATATACCCAAAGGATTATAAATCATGCTGCTATAAAGACACATGCACATGTATGTTTATTGCGGCACTATTCACAATAGCAAAGTCTTGGAATCAACCCAAATGTCCATCTGTGACAGACTGGATTAAGAAAATGTGGCACATATACACCATGGAATATTATGCAGCCATAAAAAAGGATGAGTTTGCGTCCTTTGTAGGGACATGGATGCAGCTGGAAACCATCATTCTTAGCAAACTATCACAAGAACAGAAAACCAAACACCGCATGTTCTCACTCATAGGTGGGAACTGAACAATGACATCACTTGGACTCGGGAAGGGGAACATCACACATCGGGGCCTATCATGGGGGGGAGGGGGGAGGGATTGCATGGGAGTTATACCTGATATAAATGACGAATTGATGAGTGCTGACGAGTTGATGGGTGCAGCACACCAACATAGCACAAGTATACATATGTAACAAACCTGCACGTTATGCACATGTACCCTAGAACTTAAAGTATAATAATTAAAAAATAAATAAAATAAATAAATAAAAAATAAATAAATAAATACAAAAATGAGCCGAGTGTGGGGTGGTGGGCACCTGTTATCCCAGCTACTCATGAGGCTGAGTCAGGAGAATCACTTGAACCTGGGAGGAGGAGGTTGCAGTGAGCTGAGGTCATGCCACTGCACTCTAGCCTGGGTAACAGAGCGAGACTCTATCTCAAAAAAAAAAAAAAAAAGAAATATTATTTGAGATTGATGATGTTTCAGATATGTCGGTCCACTCAACCTTTTGGAGCACCAATATTAACAAAGAACAATTTAACTTGTGAATATGCAATAAAAAATATTCCAATTTTATGGTGATTTACCCATGTCTCTTTGTAATGTTCTGATTTCAATCAATTCAAAAACAGTTCAATAAGGTAGAATAATTACAACTAGCTTGACCTTTAAGTTTTACTCTATTAGTCTAGGAATAGAAATGCCCCCATGAACATTTTATAAAAGACACAATTTTAATCTGCAAATAGTCAATAGTTTTCAGTCCAGCCTTGTCTTCATAAAAATATACATTCATTCCTGCTCGCAAGGGGCACAGAAAAAGAAAAAAATGAAAAAAAAAAATTCCTATGTGAAAAACTGTAGTTATTTAGGTCAGTAGCCACATTGCCTTTTTAAATTCACTGAAATGACTGAGATTAGGAGGGGGCCAACCATCAGATGGTTGAAACTGACATCAAAATGGGGCTATGTGATATTAGAGGACACAGGCAAGGACTGCCATGGATGAGCCTGGGGAGTTCTAATAGAACAATCTGGCCATACCTGCCTCATATTCTGTATATGATTGAAGTTACTTTCAGCCTTTTATTCTATTACTATAATATACAGCTTTGAATCCCAACATCCTGTTAAGAAAAACAAATCCTGAATGATCCATTTCGGAAATTTTAAAGAGAGAGATATATATAGTTTTTTCCCTAAGGGGAATAAAATGCCAAGGAAGGAATTTCATGGATTAAAAATCTCTTTTAAAATGCTTGGAAAGAGAACAGGAAAAATCCAATTTGTACAGTTTTTTCACTTTATTATTCTCTTGCATAATAAGAAATGTATACAGCTATACAAGAAATATATAGTATTTTGCTACCTATAATTATGTTACCTAGTTTAATTTTGTGATTTTGCTGTAATCAAATAAGAAAGTGAAAACTCAGATCTTAAAAACCATCTCACAAAATTAAAGGTAATCATTTAGTCCATAGTGTGTGGTCAAGTTGAAATTAGAAGGTCTGTATCTTTTAAACCGAAAAGTAACTTGAAGATTATTTGGGGCTCCCTTAAGTGATAGCTATTTACAGCAACATTTTATATTGTTGATTCTTTAATATACTTTTTTTCATTTATTTTTATTTATTGTACTTTAAGTTCTGGGATATGTGTGCAGAACGTGCAGGTTTGTTACACAGATATACATGTGTCATGGTGGTTTGCTGCACCCATCAACCCGTCATCTGCATTAAGTATTTCTCCTAATGCTACCCCTCCCCTAACCCCCAACCCACCGACAGGCCCCAGAGTGTGATGTTCCCCTCCCTGTGTCCACATGTTCTCATTGTTCAACTCATAATTTGTTGTCTTAAAAAAAAAGTACAGATTATTCTTTGAATGTCAGTTTCTCCTGCAGGCATGGGCCCTTTGGGATTTGCTGAGCTTTTTCAAACCTGTAGAAGGAGTAATCTGTTCACCAATAAGGTCAGTGTTGCCTCATCTTACGCAGATCCAGTATTTGATACAAAGGGCGGGGAGGCATAGACATGGTCTAAGTGATGCAAACCACAAAGCAAGAAAGTCACAGATTTGAATCAGAGCCAAGACTTCCACACATACAGCCTGCAGTGAGCCACAAAGCAATTCCCAAAGTAATCTTACATATGGAGTACAGCATCCTGAATTTTAGAGATAGAGGAGAGTTTAGAGATTATAGACCAAGCTCTTCATTTTAAAGCTGAGATAGCTGAGGCCAAGTGTAGTTAGATGACTTATGTAGGGCTCTAGAGCTAGCCAGTGGCATTGCCAGAATTAGAACCCTGGACTCCTGCCTACCAATCCGGCCCCATATCAGGCATCCCCTGCTGCCTCACACAAAGAGAGTGAGAGCCAAGTACTAAAGGGATGGGCTCGCCCAATAAATGTGGCCAGCAGCAGATCCTTGACTCTGGATTTTATTATAAACTTGAAAAAAATCCTCCATCAATCACAAATAATAAATGCTATATACAGAACAGCATCTTGTTCCAAAAGTGTGCATTTGAAAAGAAAGGGGGAAAAAACCCTACACTATCTTTAAATCTCGAGGCATAGCTCTAAACAGATGGAAAAGCCGACCTATGTCATCAAGAAAAAAGAATCCTGCTTTTTTGAAAAGGAAGAATGAATTTTGCTGGAATAGAGTCAGGGTGGAGTAGGAAGAGTCCACATCTAAGAGTGTTAACTCATTTTTTTGTAGATAATTTGCCAAGAGCCAGAGGAAATCCCCAATAATCTTAGCAGAGTAAAGTTTTTTTTTTTTTTTTTAAGGTTAGAGGAAGATGCATTTTATACTTTTTTTCTGCTCATGTAAAATTAGTCTTAATCACAAGCTACATGTATTCTACAAAGGAAGTCATTATTAAATGGTCTTCATTTACAAATTTCATGTTATATAGGAGTTACAGCATTTCTTTCAATAGAATATTCCCATGAGGCTACTCTCATGGGTACAGGTCTAGTCTAACCTTAGTCTTTCCTCTAACATCTTGCTGCAGCCTAAAATCTACTATAGTCACATGCCCAGGTGGCCTGTTCAGGTCTATGTTATATTGTTAAAAAAGAAAGGTCACTTTTATCCATATGTGTTCTCTGAAAGGTCTTGAACTATAATGAGCAATTGATAAGAATTTGTTGAATGAATGACTGACTTTTGATTTGAAGCAGAAATTAGGCTTCTTACTCCATCACAATGCTAAGTGGTAAAATCAGAAGTATCAATTTGACTTTGAAATACATTGATTTTTGTTTCAGTGAAAAATGGAGCACCCCATTGGACACCTGGGGAAGTAGCTACAGTTCCTTCCAAAGGGAACACACTAGAAAATATGACAAAGCACATGATGCCCAACTCACAGGTATCCAGTTGCAGAGTAATGTGACATATAGAGACATATGGACCCAGACTGGGATTTGGGGTCTTACTCTTGCTCCTCTCAAATACATAAAACAATTCAAGCAATTTTTATTAATTCGCTTGCTCTTGATCATTCTAGAGAGTCCCAGACTCTCACATGGATAGACCTCACTCCTCTATGTTGGGCCTTCAGGCTTGAGGAGGAGGAGGAAAGGCAGTCAAGTGGCAGCACAAGTCCCTGGCTTGTTACTTCCTCCTGGTAGGGTAGTTCCCCCAGGATAGCAGCTCTGCAGCTTGTGCTGAAAGTTTTCTTCTGTATTTGCAGTACCTGTTCTCCCTCTCCTTACAGGTTAGGGCTCCTGGAAACATTCAAGTGCCCAAGAAGATGGGAGGGCCATGAACTGCCACCTGTTAGTGACTGTTACTCCATCTCAGTATGAAAATGAAAAGATTGGGCAGTGGCCTTCACAGGGGCTCCTGTCACATGCTCCAGGCTAATAGTTGTTTTCCTTAAATCCTAATCAAAACTGAGATACACCAAGATATCCATCAAACAAAGAGTTCTTCAAGCTGCTCTCTTGGTAATTATAACTGCTTCAAGGAATTTTGGTGGCTGCTGATACCATTTTCTGGATTAAACACACAGCCTTTAAATATACAGCCTTCCCCAGCATGCCTCGCAAGTGTCAGGCAAACATTTGTATTTCAGTTAGGAATTTCTGCAGTGAAGACATTGCTTGGTGCATTTTCCAGGACCCAGCTGACATTTAAACAGAAGAGGTGACCGCTTATTTGACAAGACTTCTAAGAGACATAGAAAGGATCTCATGATTTAAGAAATTCTTTCATTATAATGCTACCTCTGGTTGAAATCTTCCCATGAGAGAAGATAGGCCTGATGCTCTTGAATTAGGGCTTTACATAAGCACCATTAGATAAAAAGCAAGTGTTTCAAGAGAATAAGTATGGCAGGTAATTTTATTTCTTTTCTTTTTTTTTTTCCTTTTTTTTTTTTTATTATACTTTAAGTTCTAGGGTACATGTGCATAATGTGCAGGTTTGTTACATATGTATACTTGTGCCATGTTGGTGTACTGCACCCATCAACTCGTCAGCACCCATCAACTCGTCATTTACATCAGGTATAACTCCCAATGCAATCCCTCCCCACTCCCCGCTCCCCGTGATAGGCCCCGGCAGGTAATTTTCAAGAGTAGGCTAGCAGGAATGAGGTACTAACTAGGGAAATTTTGACCAAGCATGGTGATGGGATAGGCTGGAGCTGACTAAGGAGAAGGCAAGTTTGGGATGGGGCAAGATGAGTCTTTAGGTGTTAGGGACACCAGGCCCAAGATGGAGAACACAGGGTGGGCCTCAAAGACAAAACGTGCTCCCACTTTTATGCTTACCGCTTGTTCTAGAATTTTCCCCCTCAACTGTCAAAAATGCCTTACATAGGATTATATCCTCCAATAGAAATGAAAGCAGCTGGTAAGTACAGAGTTTTATATGTGGTGGGTGTTTAACAGATGTTGATGGAAGTTGGATTTCATTCATCTACGCATCAAGATGCTTTTTGTTCTTTGTCCCAGCAAAACCACAGCTTTTTAAAAGATCAGGATCAGGAACAAGGTCATTAAAAATATATTTTAAAATGGAAATTAAAACAGAAAGGAGGGGTGAGGATTCTTGCCAGTGAAATCAACATGCACTTTCTCAGCGGAGGAATCACAGAAATGCGGGCTGAGAAGGGTGTGCCTTCCTAAAAAGGGGCAGGGAGAAGGGCAGCTAGGAATGGAATGTCATCCTTCCCTGAAGCACTGGATTCTCACGAACACATTTCTGCCACCTGGTAATTTCACCTCACTAGCTCCACACGTCGGTGTATTTAGAATCTCTTTTATTTCATAAAGCTAGCATTGCCATTAAAACAACATCTGCATTATATTTTAGAAATAAAACACCATAGAAATTAAAGTGAGATATTTATGTGAAAGTGCTTTTTAAATTAAAAAGCAAAATCAACTTTTATGTAGAAAACCCCTCTGTACTGAAAGGGATCTGCAAATAAACTAGTGCTAGCAAATATTTATAAAGTACCTTTAAGATGTGAAAATTAATCTCTGGGCCAACAAGAGAAGTGATGGATGACCACTTAGTTTAAAAACAGTCCTACAGGCATCTGCAAATGTGCACTAAAACAACCAGGTTCCAACAAGCCCTTCCCCACCATAAAGAAACAATGGAGTTATTATTTTTGCCACTCAAGGCTCTCATCAAGATGTTATCTTCATAAGTTAATGCACATTTTTAAAGGTAAATAAGCATTTCCATTAGGCTCTCCAGTTTCTCTAATTTGCTTACGGTGTTTGAAACCCAGTGAGTGAAGTATTTAAGTATTGAGATTGATTCATTTTTTTTCCTGAATGTTTTGGATTTCTTAGCCCCTGGCTGGGGAAAACACCCATGCTAAAACAGCAATAACAGCTTACCACATCCTTTCACATCAACATGTATGATTTATCCTATGGAACAGAAGAAGCAAATAACAGCCAAGCTTCATTATTTTGCAGATTCCATATTTGCAAATTTTTCTACTAATTAACATTTTTTTAATCCCAAAATTCATACACAAAGCATTTAGGACTTATGAGGAATGGAGAAAAATCTGAGTCACCCAATGTGCCTGTTTCTGGCTAAGGCTGAACAAGGTGATGCTCTGCCTTCTTGTTTCAGCTCTCAGACTGTAAACAAGTGTCCTTTTCACAGCTGACGTAGCACCACACCTTTCCCATTTTTGTGCTCTGTTAGTGACTTCACTGTTTAAGCAGCCCCTAAGCGTAGTGCTGAAGGGCGGTCTAGAGTTTCTGAGCACGAGAAGGCTGTGATGTGCCTTGCAGAGCAAAAACGTGAGTTAGATAAGCTTCATTCAGTCATGAGCTATACGGCTGTTGGCCATGAATTCAATGTTAATGAATCAACAACGTACATTAAGTAACGCATCTTTAAACAGATACACATATAAAACAAAGTTATGTACTGATCCATTGATGAAAATGTTGTGATCAGTGGCTCACAGGAATCTAACTCCGTATTTCCCCGTAGAAACAATGGTTTGGCTAATTTGGTGTTTCCAGCAACTTTATAAAACATTACTATTGCAAATAATAAGAATCGACTGTATCATGCTCTATGTTTTTTCAATGAGAAAAATAAGACCCATGGAGGTTAAATTTTCTCTTTCAAGGTCACCCGTCCAATTAGAAGCAGAATAAGGGCTAAAATAGAGGTGTTTTGTTTCCAATCCAGTGATCATTTTTCCTTCTTTCACCAACACCTTCATTATGAATGAAAATAAGGGCTATAATTTCTGCATAACATGAGATACTCAGATTCAGCTAGCATTTTCTTCCCTAGAGCACTGTCTTTCAAAGCATTTAAAGCAGGCTTAAATTGACTCTTGAAGCCCCAAATGGCAAAAATTGTGTGACAGTTCAATTTAAGTTTTAGAATTTTAATGTTTGGCTTACGATGACTCATGAATACTAGATAGAGTCAGAAAAGGAGACAAGACTAAACTTTTTTGAAAGTTCCCTCTGTGCCAGACAAATGTAGCCAATTTCCACATATTATCTCATCTGATAAGAAATTAGTGTGAGTTTCAGCAAATTGATTTGCCAACTGTTATACCTTTTAGACAAGATGTGGTTTCTAAGAAAATGGATCATGCATTTAAAGAAATATGCCTAACAAGTATGTCTAACGAATAGAGATATGGAGTCAAAACTTATCTGACTCTTTCCTATTAGCAGCTAAAAATAAAAACACAAAATTAAAAAAATCAACAATATCAAGTTCTGGCAAGGATTTGCAGCAACTGAAATCTTCATACCTTGCTATTAAAAAAATGTTGTAGCCACTTAGGAAAAACTGCTTGCCATTTTTTATAAACATACACTTAATATATGACAAAAAGGAATCTCACTCCTACATATTTATCCAAGAGAAATAAAAATATATGTTCACACAAAGACCTATGTAAGCAAATGCTTATAGCAGTTTTATGCATATTGGCCCCAAATTAGAAACAACCTTAATGTTCAATTGGTGAGTGAGCAAGTTGCTCTATGGCCATATAATGAAATTCTACTCAACCAGTAAAAGGAGCTAACTACTAATACATGCAACAGCATGGATATATTATGAAAGCACTATGCTAAGTGAACAAAAACCAGACAAAAAACGTTAATATACTTCTATTCATAGAGCATTCTGAAAAAGGCAAAACTATAGGGATGGAAATCAGATCAGTGGTTGCCAGAGACTAGGAGTAGGGGAAGGGATTGACTACAAGGCACAATGGAACGTTCTAGGGATGTGGAAATGCTTTACATCTTGATTAACATTGACAAAATATAAAAATTTATTGGATTGAATAAAGCAATTAGATAGACAAAGGAACTAAAGAAGGTATCTTTTGTGGTGCGTTTAAACCTAGAAAGAGTTTTAAAAGGTATTTGTTGCTTATTACCTAGATTAAGATATAACTACAGAAGAATATTTACTAATTATCTGAAAGTAATGTCAAAATAGGTCACAGTTAGCTTTAGGGTGTGACATGGAATAACAGGTATCCCAAGACATGAGCATTCTAGAAAGTGAAACCTGCCCAAGATGCTGTTTAAGATGTTCTCTCTGTAAGAGACAGCAAGTAAGTTGTTTATAGACAGTCTAGGCAAAAAAGCTCTCCAGTTTGATAAGAAGTTAGTTATTTTAATATGGTAATCTGAAGATTATTTTATAATTCCATCTATTAATAATAGTATAGGGAATTTTTTCAAGAGAATTTTTATTATTACCTTGTCTTAGAAAAAAGAGAGAGAAGGATATTACAAAAATAAAAAATGTCTACACTTGGATGTAGATAAAAGCTTTTAATCATTAGAAGATGTCTCCTTGTATTGTCACACTGAAATTCAACTTTACTAAACAAGATAACAAAATTAAACCTCAAGGCAATATACCCCCACTTCTAGTAGGGGAGTCCTAGGGGCAAGTGAGTCACTTTAGAAGGGAGCCGCAGTTGTGATCTAGCTGCCTTGGGGTAGATGGGCTGGAAAGGATGAAGGGGCTCCCCATTTCCAAGGACAGGATGGGAAATGGATTATATAATAGTGGGTCTGTGGTCACAGTTGTGACTTTTCTAGTGGCACCCTCCCTGTTGGGATGATGCTTTTAGACCTGACTCAGTTTTTTCAGTCCTTCACAAACAGCATTAGCTTCAAAAGCCTGAATATGTTGCTTATTTAATTAGGTGTGTGTATTGAGAGTGGATAAAGGAGGGGTAGGAAATGACATGTTTTCACCGCCAAAACAATCCTTCCCTGGCAACTATGGGATGCTCTGGGAAGGTCAAGTCCAATGTGCCTTGAATCTGAGTGAAAGCAAGAGACCACAGGGGGCCTTGTGGTTCCCCTGAATGATGATACATACTAGCAAAAAAAAAAAAAAAAAACACCCTGAAATATCTAAAAAAAAAAAAAATCCTCAGAATCCAGACTGGTATTTGGTCTGGGAAGAGGCACTAATCAGAAGACTCCTTGTCCCCTGTGACCTGTATTATCCAAGCAACCCAAATCTTGACTGGCCAAGGGACTGGCCAACTGGATGGAAACTCCTTACCCAATTTTTATGTTTTGTTATGTGCTTCTTAGTAAGGTCTTAGCAACTGGTGATAAGGGTCTAGGGTTTTTCCTCATAATCATTTTATAAACAATATTTTTGAAGGGCGCAAATGTGTTCGGCTTAAAGCAATAGTGGCATCCATTAATGAAGTAAACTATAGGTAAAATATAGAGTTAAAAGGTCTTTAATGTTCTGAGAGAGCCCTACTTTATAAATATGCTGCCTGCTTCTTCAAAAATATATTCATATTTATCATGTATTCTGGTTTGAGGTTAGAAAAATTTTCTCACCCTCCACAGATGGTGCATATAAAATATTCCCTACATGAAGCTTTTTCTTTTTTTAATAAAAAACTTATGGAAATGCCATAAAATTTTGCAGGATGGCAGAGAAGGCCCTGTTCAAAGCCTTCCCAATTCTCCTAAGAAAAATAAAACTATTTTTGGAAAGGAATAAAGTCCAGTTCAGCTTTATTTCTTCCTCAGTTTAGCATTTATTACATTGTAGTATCCTGTTTGGTTTGTGTATTCCTCTTGCTAGGATATAAATTCTACCAGGATGGTAACCATTTTTCTTCTTTCTTTATTTATTCTATCATAATGTTAGATGCATAGAAAATGATATTTTAATAAGAGATGAGAAATTTCACAGTGCCTACCCTGGAGATACGATTACATGAGAATGCCATGGCATAAGTTTCAAGATGGGGTCTAAGCTAAGGCCAAGGAGATGAAAGTTTGGCCTGATCCAAATTTGTTCCAGGAGGCCCATTTTTTTCCTCAGGGGAATTCGGGGATATAGGTCAGCTACAGGGCAGATCTCAGATCTGTCTGTCTTTAAGCTATCTTGGGTACAGGTCAACTCTTCTAAATGATAGCAGGTCCAGTATAGATCCACACCCTTGGCCTAAGGCCAGTCCTAAGATGGCCTCTGGAATGAAAGACAAGGCCATCTATGAAGGCCTCAGGAGATATGGTCCTTTAGCTGCTCTAAACTACCAAACATTTTCTATGAATTTTTTAAAAAGGATAATTGTTCATGTATTTTTCCAATCACTGTTCAATCAAGCATTTATGCTCAGATTTTTGTGGTCCTGGAAAAAGTAATTGATCCTAATATTCTCTTCCTGTATTTATTTCCGATTTTCTTTTGCCCATAGGCAAAACTATATTTCCAAAGCCATATGCCAACAGATAAGATTATTTATATTTCTCATTCTGTTTTTGTTCCATTTAAATAGTCCTTTAAAATTAAAAAGGCATCACATATGCTCCCTACATTAGTTATCTATTGCTGTATAATAGATTAACCCAAAGCTTAGTGACTTAATCAACAATAAACATTCATCATCCACACAGTTTCTGTGGATCAGGTACTTGGGAGCAGTTCAACTGGGCAGTCCTGGCTCAGAATCCCTCGTGAGGTTGCAGTTAAGATATTGGCCAGGATTACCATCATCTGAAGGCTTGACTGGGGCTGGAAGATGTGCTTCCCAGATGGCTCACTCCTATGGCTAGCAAATTTGTGCTGGATATAGGCATGAAGTCTAAGCCCTTCATGGTGTGGACCTCTCCATAGGTCTGCTTGAGGGTTTCAGGACACGTCAGCTGGTTTTCTCCAGATTGGGTGATCCAAGAAAATGAACAAGGTGTAAACTGCAATATCCTTTATGACTTAGCCTCTGAAAGTTACATATTTTCACTTCACTTTTTCCACATTTAATGAGTACACAGCCCAACCTTGATTCAGTGTGCAAGGGGACTATATAAGAACATGAATGACAGCAGGTGAGAATAATTGAGGGCCACCTTGGATACTACCACACTTGAATTTTTTTTGTGCCACATCAAAAGAAATGACATAAAATAAACTGTGTGCTCACGTCTTAGTTACAAAGTATGAGATTTTTCATGGACCATCTCGAGGTCCTCTCTGCATGATCTATGCATATAGTAGTAATTCTTCCAGCCCTTCACTTGACCCATCCTAATTCTTGCTTAGTAAAAGACATCTGTCTAGACAGTTCTTAAGTTTTATCGGCTCTTAGACTTTTTCAAGAAGCTCAATATCCAAA
This sequence comes from Piliocolobus tephrosceles, assembly GCF_002776525.5. Taxonomy (NCBI): domain Eukaryota; kingdom Metazoa; phylum Chordata; class Mammalia; order Primates; family Cercopithecidae; genus Piliocolobus; species Piliocolobus tephrosceles. The sequence goes on along the minus strand of NC_045435.1, from coordinate 6,737,159 downwards.
GAACAGCACTACTGAAAATGCACATACCCACAACTGTACTAGTCTGCATACAACTTCAAGGGTTTTATGGCTCCCCTGAGCTTAAGAAAAGAAACTCTAACCTGTAAGCTACACACACAATGTTTTCAGCTGGCTGCCAAGTGCAAATGTCACAGCTAATGCTCAACAATAGGCTGATGTCCAATTCTAGCTGAAGGGCTGGCTAACACTCTATGTAAGACAAAATGACAGAAAACATTCACATGAAGTATCAAATTCATCTTTAGTGTCACAACTGTGTCTTTCTTCATTGACCTAGTAAAGTAAACTGTCCATACTTTATAGTGAGTTTTCTTGAATTTGGGTTACACTTAACACATGCCTCTGGTTAATATTAGGCATTAACTTTAATACATATACACAAGTGGAATGACTCCCACTAATAACTCATAATGTCACCAAAACCTCTCAGCTGAAGTTTTAAACATTACTCACCACCAAACAAGGTTACGTTAAGCAAGTGCTGCCCAGGGCTCCAGCTAGCTATGGTAAAATATAGTTTCTAATTATAAAAGGCAGCCAGCAAGTTCATCTCAAGAACTAGAGGGTCTCACTCTATCAAGCTAAATGTTTTTCTACAGATATGTATCATATACTCAACAACAGAAAGCACAGATTCTCCAAATTTCTAGAACTAAGGTAGCTAAATTTATATTATCCACTTTTTTCAAAGTAGTACCTGAGTGCTTTGCACTGATTATATAAAGAGATCAGCATTATTTCTCAATGCATGGTTAATCTCATGAGAATCATCAGTGATAGTTGTTTATCGTGCAGATTACCAGAACAACTGAATCAGAATCTGATGTGAGTATAGTAAGGGTGGGGGGAGTGAAAGGCTAGGAGGTTAGGGGAGGCAGGACTCGGCATACTTAGCAGATTCACTAAGTCAGTGGTTTCCAAAATGTGATCCCAGGACCAGCATTGCTACTACCATCTGGGAACTTGTGAGAAATGCAAATTCTCCAGACCACCCCACCTCAGATCAAGTGAGTCAGAAATTCTGGGGATGGAGCCCAGTGTTCTGAGTTTATCCAGCCCTCTAGGAGATCATGATGCTTGCTGAAGCTGGAGGACCACTGCACTCAGTGATTCTTTGCTTTTCCATATACTGTGAGTGAGAGTAATTATCTCCAGGTTTGTTAAATAGCCATATTTCAATAAAACAAAGTCAAGTCATAAAATTTCTTTTATTTCCATCTAATTATCTTCCACAACCAGGCCTTGTAGATGTAGGATGCAAGTTCATAAATGAAAAAGGGTAGGTGGGAGAGAAATTTTAGATTCAGAGCTAACAAACAGAGGTAAATGTTTCTTACCATGTTTTTAAAAGAAAGAATTACTCTCACAAAGTAAGAAAGTCCATGGAAAGAGATATCCCTAAAAGGATCTTTACTCTGCTAATGCTTATCCTTTAATGCCTTTTAAATTATTTGATAATTCACAGGAAATTTATTTAGTGTTAACATCTGTGGTCCCTTTGTGGCCTGTCAACCTCCAACCATGAAAAGGAATGTTTGAAATGGATGTTTCTGGGACACCACAGAAACCTTACAGATGACATCTGAGCCATGGGTTATGACGACTTTGGAAAACACCACAGTAAATACTTGTTGTCTTAATTTTCCGACGTAAGTGAAAACAGATGTTTGCATTGAATGGCCAGTTAAGAGCAAGTGTTATATAATGCAATGCAGCTGACAAATTTATGGGATTTTTTTTTTTTTGTTTGTTTGTTTTTATAAGACTCAATGCACATTCCTTGTAAACAACTGAGAAACACACCTGAAAATATTTGAAAAGGCACTGACATGTTTTTGAAAATTTGTGAAAATGGGATTTAGTGCCAAGAACATGTGGAGAAGGAATTTTGTCTAACCTGTCCTATGAAGTATTGTTAATTCTCTAAGTAATCCAATGATATTTCTTATTTGTCATTCTGGTAACTCAGTTGTAATATCAATATTTAAAATTTGAGCTGTTCACAAAATGGGATAATGTTCAAAATCACTTGCTTTGCTGAAAGACTGTCTATAAAGAATTTTGCAACTAGGTTGTTATACATTAGAGCAAAACTCTAAACCGTGCTACTGCCAATATGTTGATCATTCAAAAATTCATTGTGTGTCACACCAAATTTAGTTGGTTTGTAGGACTTTCATCTATTTCTTATTTGTTTTTGTTTTTGTTTTTGTTTTTTTTTTTTTGATACAGAGTCTTGCTCTGTCTCCCAGGCTGGAGTGCAGTGGTGCGATCTCGGTTCACTGCAAGCTCCGCCTCCCGGGTTCATGCCATTCTCCCACCTCAGCCTCCCTTGTATTTTATTTGTATCACAAGATGAACCAGCACAACAATCCAACATGGCATGCATATGTGCAAACACATACACACCTGGATTTGGAAAGCTCACTGAAATATACATTTTTTCCAGTATTCACTATTAATATGGGTTATAATGTAAAAGTCTAAAAGCCAATAGAACATATAAAGTTACCATAGCAGAGATCATGAGGGTCTTCCAAGCACAAGAATTAGAACCTGAGAAGACACGCAAGTGGGAAAGAAGAGGGTTATAAGCAAAGAGTGAGAGGAAAATTTGGAAGTCATCCATTGAGTATAGCAAAGACAGCCAGCCAGAGAAATGGAGATCAAAGAAAGAGATTTATATGTTGAAATGGTATCAAATGCCTGCAACTGTGATCTAGTCGCGAATTACAGGATCACCATTTCCTGGGTACACTTTACGCAGAAACTCAGTTTCATGGAAATATTGGTTACAAGAAAAATGAAGAGAAATATGACATTTGAATGAAAGATCCACTGGAAAACAGCAGAATTCTCTGCAAGTTCTTCAAAATATCAAACTTCAACTATAATGGAACAAACATCCAGAATAAACTGAAAACAAGCTTTACAAAAGAACAGCATAATGTCTGACTGCTATTGTGCATATGTTGTTGCCCTTCAAGGGACATAGTGGTTTATGTTATAACCAAAGCCATTTAGGAATGCTATGGTATGAATATACAGTTATGGTCTGTCTAATATGATATACACAGAGCTGATCAAATGAATATAAATGTGTGCTCTTCCAAGATTGGTCATGCCAAGATAAATGAACAGGAAGCAATGATATTCTTCAACCAAGTGGAATACTTTGCATGACATAGAAACAACACTTTCGCCTTTAAAAAGATAATAAAGTGTGCATTGTCTTCCAAAGGATAATTCCTGCCGCATCCAAACAGATGAGGAGTCAGCTGTGAGGCAAGGACATGGGCCAAAGTGGTCAGCAGGAGTGGCTGGGGGTGGAAGCCAGGAGAATGCTCTGAAGACTCTCATGTTGAGAGAAGGGACAAAGAGGAGGGGCAGAAGAAGGAGGATGAAAGTTTAGGAAAAAGAAGGATTAGGAACGAAAAGAGGGAGTGCAGAAAAAGAGTCACGCAATCAGACTAATCCAGTACCTGCAGACTGACCAGACAGACTGCAGCAGGCATCTAGGAGCAGGCCAAGTCACATGGAACTGCATCCCAAGGATAGGCGGAGAAAAAAATGACCAAGGACCACAACTTGTACTTTCAGATGTTTCACCGTAAAAGACAAATATGCTCTGAGCAGGATCTTCCAAACTCCTTCAGGGAGAGCTGGATGAGGGAACTGCAGTGGGATGCTCATGGCAAGAATTATGTTGAAAATACTCCCAGTGCCCTGGCTCCTCTCTGCAGATCCTGTTTCACTTTGTGGATGCCACACCACAGGCTCAGACACTCTAGACTTTGACACCCAGCCAGGGTGTTCTTTCTGCTCAGTATCAGTGTCCAGGCTACTGGAGTGTCTAGATCTTTCCATCACTGCCAAGGCAGATGTATTAGTCCGTTTTCACACTACTATAAAGAAATACCCAAGACTGGGTAGTTTATAAAGGAAAGAGGTTTAATTGACTCACACTTCTGCATGGTTGGAGGGGCCTCAGGAAACTTAGAATTATGGCAGAAGGGGAAGCAGGCACATCTTACATGGCAGCAGGCAAGAGAGAGAACATGTGAGAGTGCAGGAAAAACTACCATTTATAAAACCATCATATCGCATGAGAACTCACTCACTATCGTGAGAACAGCATGGGGGAAACCACCCCCATGATCCAATCACCTCCCACCAGGTTCCACCCTCCACGTGTGGGGATTATGGGGATTACAATTCGACAAGACAAGATTTGGGTGGGAACACAGAGCCAAACTATATCAGCAGGTAAAGAGTTTTAAAAATGTACCTGGTCTTCACATTTGTTTACTTTGGTTAAAAAGTTACTATCAAAAAAATCCATTAATGCCACCCGAATATTACTTGTCAATGAAAGCTAAAAAGAGGACTGATACTTTTATTATTTCCTTTTTTAAGAGGAAAAAACCCTGATGTTCAGAAAGGTGAAGCATTAGGTTGGTGCAAAAGTCATTGAGGTTTTTGCCATTAAAAGCAATGGCAAAAACCACAATGACTTTTGCACCAACCTAATGACTTACTTGGGCTCACGTGTACTCCTGCACTTTACCCACTAGCCCATGTTGCTGATTTTCAGTGTTTATCTTTCCAGTTCATAACAAAACTACAAACTAGGTAAACCTGATATGGCAGAGCATGCCCAGCATCATTTTCCTTTTAATTCTTGTAAAAAGGAATAGTTAGGGAAGAATTCTGTGACAGCAGGATCATTAGGAGAGTTTGGAAAGGATGTGCCTGGAGAAGAATGGAGGGACTGTCTTCCAGGTCATCTGATACCTTACTCTAAACTAACTGGCCAGAATGTCTTAACTTCATCTGGGAAAGTGAAAGGAGAAGGAAATTGTCCTGCATCTCCTGCCGACATAGCTGGAACAGAACTGAATTCCAGAGCTCGCTGCCAGCACGACTTTGGCAGACACTCCAAGCCCCTCCTTGAACGACAGAATCTGCTGCTCTGAGAGAAGCAAGGCCTGTTAGGTCTCGCACACCCACACACATGTGCACAGTGGCCTCTCAGGAGGACCCTTGGGAAACCAGAATGTTTTCTTATCAGCTAACAGAATGGAAAAATCACAGAATTGTATTTAATGAGAAAGGATATTTGAAACTCCACCCTGGCATCACGTTGTAAGCAAAGCGCTCCTGTTCAAAGTCTCAGCAAGGTTTCATTCACCACTACTTAGAGAACAGAGAACTTCCATTACATTAGAGAAACAGTAGAATACATTTTAAATATGTTTAAGATTATAAGACATGCTACATGCCGAAAAATTATCCCTAACATAAGATAGAAAAATCAGCTGGAATATATATGTTAATGTGCACAATTAAATATTTTCAATATAATCTACATAATCTGTACTTTCTGAGTATGGAAATTCATTGCATATTTGCTTAACTCTTATATTTTGCGCTGAAATCATGAGGTGCTTTGTTTTTCTTAACAGATTACATTTGAATTCATTTTTCTTCTTCCTATGTATATCACTTAAAGCCAGTACATGGCAACACAGTAGGATAGCTTAGCTCCTGCAAACGTTGATTGTTAAATGAGGATAAAGAATTAACACACGAACAGTTTCATGTAAAACTAAACGACTTTTGTGTGGCCAAGTGTTTTTAAATAGAACTGATTTCAAACCCCTTAAATGCAGGAAATGTCTTATTCATCTTTGTAATCCTAATGTGATGATTAAAAAATATTAATTGAATGACAAAATGAATAAATGTAAGTCTGGTCTTAAAAATCACAGTCACAACTTCTCAGATCTGGCTTCTGAGAGCAGCACTTATGTTCTAACACTAAAAACAAATGTTCATCTCAATTTTACACATTTACTTAATTTATACAGCTTCAGGAGGAACTCTGAATTTTTTTTCAAACAACGTTTTAAAATCCTAGAACAAAGCAGCATAAAAATAAAAATCACTTTTAAATTTGCAGAAATCAAAACTTAAATAGTAGAAAAATATACTTGCAACTTTTAAATTTTACTCTGTACTCATCAAGAAGGATTTATTTATCAAGCACTTATACATACAAATTGTCAAAAATCTCCAAATCAGTGGTTCTTAACCCTGGTCATATTAGAATCACCTGAGGAATTAAAATAAATATCCCACCCTAGACAAATTTAAAATAAATTTGATGGGGAGGCAGAGCATTACTGATATTTTTGAAAACTTTAGTATTCTCATGTGCATCCAGGATTAAATATATTGGGCTACAGCCTATATTGGGATATATGTTATAGTATTTATAGTCACAGGTAAACTTATTAAATGAAGAAAATATTGAATTGCTATGTCATAAGTGAGATGTGAATTAGGCCTCAATTTTTTCTAAAATTAATTTCTAGTGTGACCAGAAGATGCTTAAAGTGGGTGAATTTGCCCTGGTTTTCTAATGGGTGGGCTTTCTAAGTATGATCTTTGACTGGAGAATGACAACAAATCTTCTACGAAAATGTCACATCTTCTAGCTCCTTCTTTAGAATTCCACAGGAAGGAACTTTAACTGACTTCATAGCATGTGTACTGAGAGGACCTTAAACCTCAGAGCAGCTCTAAGGCTTCTAAATGTTCATCAAAATCACTGTAAATATATGTCAAGGCTTTAGGAGGTGAGGGAAACCTACAACACACTCTAACAATCTTGCTGTGGAAGGCTCTTGGTGGGAAACCCAAGCTAATATTATATGGAGTGGAATAAGTATTGATTTAGTCTTGCTGTCCACAGAAGTTTGCCAAAGTAGTCTGAGACCTTGAAGCCAGCCTTTCCTGCCGTGTGCCTCCTGAGCTTTTGAGGCCTTCCCAACACAAGAGAAGACTGTAGGCTAGAGAAGAAACCCACAGGGTATCTAGTATTAAACATTCTATGAGATTCTGAGTGTCATGGTTAGAATATTTTCTGTGTACAACCTAAATTTTGTTTCCTGAGAGCATATGGAAGAATTGTTTTATTAACACTGAACAGGATCTGAGAGAAACACCTTTGGTCTTTCTAGTTGCTTCCATCACATCCACTGATAAAAGTGTATTTTCTTTCTCCACACACAAGTTTGATTAGACCTACAGTAACTTCTATTTACTCTAAAAGCCACTCCACTAAAGTTTCAGAAAAGCCTCCCCTTTTTTTTTTTGGAGACAGAGTCTCGCTCTGTCGCCCAGGTTGGAGTGCAGTGGCTCAATCTTGGCTCACTGCAACCTCCGCTTCCCAGCTTCAAGCAATTCTCCTGCCTCAGCCTCCTGAGTAGCAGGGACTACAGGCATGTGCCACCACGCCTGGCTGATTTTTTTGTATTTTTAGTAGAGACAGGGTTTCATCGTGTTAGCCAGGATGGTCTCCATCTCCTGACCTCATGATCTGCCCACCTCAGCCTCCCAAAATGCTGTGATTACAGGCATGAGCCACTGTGCCTGGCCAGAAAAGCACATTTTTTAAATCATAGTATCATCAAGTTCATAGGTGTTAATTACTTAATATGTTAATTTTTTTCTTTTCCTTTAAGAGATGGTGGCAGGGATAAAAGCATTTTTTCTATTTTGGAGGAATTTTGTGTGCCTCTCTACACGATATCAACCACACTTGATGGACCACAGAGGAAACCAGCAAAGGAACCTAGGCATTGACTGGGCTCCTGTACACAGAAAACAAGGTCCACATTGGATACCGAATATTTACTTTGTACTCTCAAGATATTTATCTCAATTCTCAGAGATTTCTTATAATTAACTTCAACCATTGAGGGAGACAAATTAGCAGTTTGCCAATGTTGGCATCTGCCACAAAATGCTTAATTCTGTAGGAAGTTGAGGGAGTTTTAATGCTTAAACCAGTATATTCTCTGGAGTTAGATTTCCCATGTTCATAGTTTCACTATATCACTTGCTACCAGCCACTGAGCTCTTTGTGGTGGACAGACTTTTACGTAAGCTAAGGTGTACAATCAACTTGTGTGGTAAACCTGTGAGTTACTTCTAACCAATAGAATATGGCAGAAGTGATGGGTTGTGGCTTCTGTGATTAGGCTACATAAGGTTGTGACCTCCATCTTACCTGCAGACTCTTCTGGGCATGTACATTTTGATGAAGCAAGTGGCCTAATAGAAAGGCTTATGTGACAAAGACCTGCAGCAACCTCAGGCCAATAGTCAGTGAGAAAATGAGGCCCTTCGACCAATGATCCTCAAGGAATTGAATTCTCCTAACAACCATGTGATCTCAGAAGTGAATCCTTCCCCATGCAAACCTTCAGATGAGAGCTCACCTCTGGCCAGTACCTTCACTGTTGCCTTGTGAGACATCTTGAAGTAAAGGACAGTCTGCCCAGCTAAACCAGACTCAGACTCCTAACTCATAGCAACTGTGAAATAATAAATGCATGTTATTTTAAGCTGATAATTTTGTGGACATTTGTTATAAGAAAAAGATAACTAACAGACTCTTTTGCTTTTGAGATGGAGTCTTGCTCTTTTGCCCAGGTTGGAGTGCAGTGGCACAATCTCAGCTCACTGCGACCTCCACCTCCTGCGTTCAAGCAATTCTCATGCCTCAGCCTTCTGAGTAGCTGGGATTACAGGTACCTGCCACTACACCTCGTTAATTTTTGTATTTTTAATGGAGATGGGGTTTCACCATGTTGACTAGGCTGGTCTTGAACTCTTGATCTCAAGTAATCTGCCCACCTCAGCCTGCCAAAGTGCTGGGATTATGCTAATATACTCTTTAATTTCTTATCTGTGAAATGGAGATAATAATATATATTTCACATGTTTATAAACACTTAGCATTAAATACCATGCCTGATACATAGTAATATGCTTATCATCTTTTTAAATGTTATTTTAATAGAATATATATATATATCAATTATTGTTTTTCTATATTATGTTTAGCATGTTCCTTCTTTAGCTGATACTATTTATTTTTACTTTTTGGGGGTCATTTTAACAAACATGTTTTTATTTGACTATTTAGCAATCTCTCTAGGTAACTAGATAATCTAGATAATCACATTAGAGTGTCCTATTTATTAATTTTATGTTTATTCTGAGATCAATTTTATTAAATTCACCTATTTACTTTCAATATTCTCTTGTTTATACCTACTGTTATAAATTGCAATCAGGGAACAGCAGAAGGGAAATTGTTTCTGAGGGTGGTGATCCAGATAGAATGATTAGTCCCATCTCCTGAATGGCATTCCCTTCATTAAACACCTCACTTATGTCTTTAAAAAACCTTCTGTAAACTCACATTAACCTATAACATTTTAACTGTCTTTGCTATAATATTGTATTGATAAATTCTTCTATTTTCAAGTGTTCCCCTGTGTCCCTTCTCTTTCTTGAAGGGAGACAGGGGAAGATACTAAAAATTCTTAACAGTATCTTATAGCCCGATATAGCAGTCTATAAAACTAAACTAGTGAACGTATAATTAACACAAGAAAATTTTGTTTATTTAAACCTTGGGTTCTAAATTTAGCATCAGAACAAATTATATTTGGTCAATTTTTGCCTTTGTAATGTAAGGTTCTTCTAGAGCAGGGGCTGTATCTCATTGAGTTTACCCAGTAGATGCTTAATAATCTATGCTTGATGTGTTGACCATTGATTATTAAGGATTATTAACAGTCGATTAAAGATTATTGTGGAAATTTTTTATGCAGCCACTGGTAGCTAACATACTCTTTAAGCTTAATTCTTTATCTGTGAAATGGAGATAATAATAATATATTTCACAAGTGTGAGGATAAAATGAGATAATTTACATAAACACAGCATTAAATACCATTGATATGAAACATGACGGTTATTATCATACTTTTAAGAATTATTAAGGACTACTGATAATCTTTAATGATTGATAGACAAACACATCAATAAAACTATCAAGAAACTTTAGAGCTGTAAAAGATGCTAAATTAATTTTCTTGCTTAGTGGTTTATAAACTTCTTTTTAGCAGCAGAACCATTTTTTTCTAATGTACTGTTTAATACAGTCCCAGCAATACATAAATATATATTACTCAAATAAAAGCAGAACCACACCAAGTAGGCTTTGCAGTATCCTATGTTCCATAACTTAAGATGGAAGGGATCCTCTGCAGCCTCCCATAAGCATCAACCACCCCTTGGAGAAATGCGCTGAGCTGTTGGAGTGACACATTCTTGTTTTGTCAAAGTGAGGTTGGAAGGGCTCCATGGAGAGCCAGCTGCCAGGTGAGCAGCTGGAAAGTTGACAGAGCAAGATGTAAGAGCCTTCCTCTCCAAAGACAACATTTTATTTCCTCTTTGTAATCAATCATGAGGAGTCAGGCCAGATAGAGACAAGGAGAGCACAGTTACATCTTGTATGGTTTTTTTCAGTCTAGGCTTCCCTCTCAGTACTTTAACACTCACTGAGCTTTGGCCCCTGGGGTTGCCTGGGCTCTGGACCAGCAGCTACCTTTGTTGAGAAAGCCCCTCACCTCTCAGCAATCCTTCTCCTTGTCCCAACTTGTGTTTGTATTCCAGACCTCTATTTGGGTTTCTTATTCTCTCATAATTCTTCATACCTCCCATCCAGATTGGATCCTTTTTGTTCTCAAAATGCTTTGTGCTTCACCCACATTGAAGGGTGACCCTTCTCTACTGTAATTATCCCTTTCCACACCAGTCCCTTTTCTCCTCCACAAGCTGGTCAGCTCCCTGAAGACAAGTGCCAAGCTTTGTTTCCCCAGCCCCAGTGCTCTGTGTATGCATCCAATATAATTTGTTACTTGAACAAATTAATGTACCTTTACATAGAGCAGGGAACTGATATTGCATCAAAATTAAAGGTATAGTCTTTTGCCACTTTCTAGCTGTATTACTTGGAGTAAATTACTTAAACACTCTGAGGCACAATTTTATGCTCTGTAAAATGGGAGTAATAGATTTACCTGCTTCATAGGTACTATAGTCTGAATGTGTTCTCTCCAAAATTCAGGTGTTGCCAGTGTGATAGTATTAGGAGCTGAGGCCTTTAAGAGGCGGTTAAGCCATGAGGACTCCTTCCCTGTGAATGGGATTGGGTGCCCTTACAAAAAGGCTTATGGAGGAAGTTTATCCGTCTCTTGTCTTTCTGCCTTCCACCATGTGAGGATGCAGCAAGAAGGCCCTCACTAGATGCCAGCACCTTGATCTTGGACTTCCCAGCTTCCAGAACTGTGAAAAATAAACTTCTGTTCTTTGCAAATTACCTAGTCTCATGAGACAGACAAAGACAATGGAGGAGCTTCAATAATTTAATTAGGTTTTCCACATTAAAATATGAAGCACTAAATTACCACATGCAGGATATACTCAAAGAATGTTATCTGTGATAATAGTAATGGTAATAGTTATTAATAGCTATGGCAGTTACTGTTATGATTATCATCTGCTCTGTGTTTTGCTCCTAAAGTCAGATATTTCTACTCTGTTAGGTAAGAACCCAAAGCAAAGAGCCAGCTACCTCTTCCCTGTGTCATATCCCAAGAGTCACACCCAAGATCCCCATGCCCTCTGGTCATCTGATTACACTTATATCTTGGAGGTTCCTCTGTGGTTTTTCTCACACTTGCTTAAAAGTAATAACCTTTGCCTTCGGGCTAACTATAATCTTCTGTATACTGGAGTTTCCACGCAGAGGTGTGTCAAGGGCCTGCTCTCCTACTATAAGATTTTGTTGTCTCCTTTCATTACATATTGTTCTCACTGGTTTTTATTTTAGCCTGTTTGCCAGGAAAAGAAAAAAGGTCAGTGGTGCCAAGAATAAAGATTCTGAGAGGTAGCTGGAGCACAGGGGCTTCCAAAGGTATAAAACAATGTGAGAATTCTTCTCTAGTATGGTCTAATTCACCTCCTGAAAAACAAGTTTAACAGGAGCTCACCTGGAGGGTCTATGACATCTTACAAATCCCCATGGAAAAGTTGATCTTAAAGCAAAGGTGCAGCTTTCCACAGGGTAATGTTGGCCATATGTGCAGACAGTGGTCAGACTAGAATGCAGTAGAAGCCTTCCCTTGTTGCCACGTAGAACAACACTGCAGCCCTTTACCCCATCTTTCTGCCAAGATCACACCACCTCATTTCCTACCTTACAAGAGATTTGTCTTACATTTTGAATACAAGATCATGTGTTATTCAGTGTGCATGTTTTTCAACATTGATCCCCTTTTCTATGACCCAATAAGGATTTATTGAAAATCTGTTATGTGCCAGACTTGTGTCTCTTATCTCATTTGATCCTAAAATACAATGAGATAGTTATCATTAGTCCCATTTTACAAATGAGAAAACCGAGGCTAACAAAAATAAATAATTTGCCAAAACTATAGTCATTTCGTGGTGGGGAAGAGAAAGGTCCATTAATAATAGTCTCCAAGCTTTTAAAAAGTAAGCAAAAATCTTTTAATAACTTACTTTTTAGAACAAAGTATGTGGCTAGGTATGCAAATAGGCACTCCACATATAACAACTGACTTCTTATAAATAACTATATATATATATCATATGTACATAAAAATGTAGATATGTTCTTAGAATAAAATGTTAAAAATTAAAGTAATGTTTAAGAAATTTACAAGAATCTCTTTTATTCAAGGAATAGGTAGCATTCACATGTACACTGCAGAATGTCATTCCTAAGGTTGGGGTCGGGGAACCTGCCTATCTGGCAGGAGGCAGGCTAGAATATGGATTTTGAATGAGAAGCGAGGTATCAAGTCTTGGCTCCACCATTAACATGGGAAAGTTACTAAATCTGCCCTGCTTTGAGGTATCTTCATTTGTAAAATAAATGGTTATGTTAGGTTGGTGGTTTCCAAATATTGGCATGTGATAAATTTTTCATTAGTCTGTGGGAAAAATGAGAAAAATAACAATGGACTTATTTATGAAATTAAATTTATTTATTTTATAAAACTGTTAAAATGGTTTACTTTTATAAACACGAGGCATTCTCTCCTGTCCCCTTTGAGCATCCTCACATAGCAAAATTCAAGTATGCTCTCTATAACAGAACCCTGATGTTAAAAGATTTGTGTATTTTTGTTGGTCCATAAATCCAAAGGTCTGGGAATCCCTAGACTAAGTGATCATGAATGTCTTTTCTAGTTCCAGAATTCTAACCACTTCTTAAGTCACAAATAGTATTTAACCAACTCTAAAGTAGAAGAAAGAATAAAAGTAAAACTTTTACTCCTTTTTCTTCTTTTTAAACTCTACATTTCCCCAAACGTATCTTGTGACACACTAACCCCTGTTAAGATATTATAGATCTTCTATGGAAAAGAGGATTCTTAGTCAAATGAGTGTGAGAAACAAAAAGTTGTATTTTCTTTACTGAGAACGTGCAAACTGCTAACACTTACCGTGATTCCCCCCTCATAAAGACTCCCCAAGTTATTGACAGGAATCAGCTGCCTTTCCACCCTCACCCCAAACTCTACCCATTGTAGGACAAAGAGTGCCCCTCTGCCTGGAGCACGGTTTGAAAAAGATGACTTCAGCTAAAAGATCTTCAATAGCTTTCCAATAAAGAAAAAACATAGTATTAAAAACAAGACTTGCCATTTCTTTTATAATTATTATAATTTGATGTTTTTTCCCAAATTACCAAAACTATAAATATTTTTTAAATAAACAACAAAAGTTTTGTGGCCATTTTTGACAAGTATGTTTTTTTTTTCTTTACAATTATAAATAAAGAAAAATTGTGTCAAGAGATTTGTGTCTAGTGATTGCAACATGATAATTAAAGCACTGGGATTTTGCAGAAGTTTGCAGTAACAAAGTTGTGGTTATATCATCCCTATGCAATGAATAAAAAGTAAAATAAAAGCCATCTGTAGGTATTAAGCCTGAGAAAACCCCCAGACTCTTCTCAAATGATATGTCACTGTTAAATATTCCTTGAGTAGGTCCAATTAACTCTGCATGCTTGTGGCTCATAATTGATTTATTTAAATCCCAGTTTTATTGTGATCAAGGAGCAAAACTCTTGGTAGAAAAAGATCTAAGAGTGTTTGTTTTTTATTTTTCTTTAATTATTTGATCGGAGTTGAGAAAGTTTACTTAGTCTTTTTTATTGCTGTTCACATCATCCTGTGAAATATCAACTAGCCAACCGCTTCAGCCTTCACATACTGGATTCAAGTTTCACTTTACCCACCGAGGAAAGAACAATTTTCACTTGGGACAAGATGATCCTGGAGCACACTACCCAGGGAGAGGACCTGGGGATCATCTTTTGGATATTCTGACACTAACAACCTTTTTTTCTGACTTTAGGCACACCAGGTTCTTGACAAGCCTGCAGCTCTGCATTACCTCTGATGTTTTCCATCATGACTGTATGGTAAATTCCAGCCTGTTTTTCATAATCCTGCTGACTACAGCAGTCTGCAACCATAAAAAGCCTTCACAGACCTAGAACTGGCTTATAGAAGTGCCTCTGCAGAGAAACAAAAGTACATGCAACAATTATGTTCAGAGACAGGAGAGGCAAAAGCCTCTTGTTTTGGTTCTGATGGGCTCAAAGGGTTGTTTTTAGGGTCAAAATTTAGAAATTTTAATTTTCTTCTGATAACATTTGTAAACAAAATACCAACACTAAAATGAGAACAACTTAGCCAGGAAAAGGGGGAGTGTCCTGTCCAACAGATCAAGCCCTCTTCCAAACTCCACTGGAGGGACGTGTCTACACATTAGCACATGACCGGACTTTGGTCTGACCTCCCTAGGCTCCCTCAGCCTCCTAGTCAGGTATGTTTGAGGTTCACACCAAAGATTCAAGGTTTCAGAATTAGCTTCTTTTGAATCTTAAGCTACTACTGATTCAGTCTCTGGGGAGGAGGATAAAAACACCAAACAACTCTTTTTAACAGACTGTAATATCCATTTACATAATATGATTCAATATACAAGTAGTATAGTTTGAAAGCATACAGTTCAAGCTCTGATGAACAACTGCTCAATGTAATAAGTTTGTTTTCATTTTTGCAATAAAGAGCTGTAATTGAAAAGTAAAGAACAGGAGGGGAAAGTAAAACTTTAAGCGACCCCTTCAAACATTTGAACTTTGACACTCTGCAGAATAACTCTATTCCCCCCATATGGTAAAGCAGATCATATTTAAAATCAACATTTAAAAACGTCTATATCTTACTATTATTTTTAAAACATAAAACATCAGGCTACTTGCCTTTTGGCAATTTCTGTGCATTTCCCAGGGCTAGTGTAATACTTCCACAGAGAAGTAGACACCCCAAGCTGGAGAGCATGTTGCATTTGCCACCTCGCACGGGGAATGATGCTGGTGGGTGCCTCGCAACCCTGGAGCTGCATTTAAGTGGACTGTCTCCCAGTGACAGAGGCGGGCGGCTGCATTTAGCTGTGCCGTGGGCTTACTCACGGGGGGCGGAGACAAGATGACATCACACCCTTTCCCACACACACCAAAAAAAAAAAAAAAAAGCACAACAGCAAAAACATATCATCACATTTCTTTCTTTCTGCTAAGTTGTAACTGTGTCTCTTCCCTCTGAGATATAAAAATTGAAATTATGGCACATCTGCATTTGTGAAAGAAGAAGTATTTAGGCAGTTTTGAAATGTTGGTAAACTATTTTAAAGAATCCAGAAATAATATGTTAAAAACTATCAAAATGCTAAAAATATAAAATAAAACCTTATTAAGAAGGAAACTGTTTTTAATTATCCAGTAAACCAACCCACTTCTTTTCAATGGGTGTAAACTCATAAAAATATATTTTGAGTCATTCTGTGGTTCCTGTATTATGAGAAACATTTAAGAGTAAGTCTATGGCTACAAAGCTATACGTTATGTATAATACATATATGTATACACATATAGTCTACAGATGTAGATGTAGAGACATAGAGAGAGCACTATCACTATGTGAACCTCAACTATGGACTGAGTTCTGTAATCGAGTCTTTACCTACTTTATTGTATTTTAATCTTCCCAGTGCCTCTGCAGGAGATATGGCATTATCCCCATTTTGCCATTAAGAAAAACTGAGGAAAAAAGGTTAAGTGTCCTGACAATGCTAGTATATTCTACTGCTTAATAATGGATGCCACTTACTAATGAATTGTCCTCGAGCAAACTTCATCTCTATATAATCAATATTGATGACATTTAAATGCTTGCTCCATGTCAGGCACCGATTGAATCAGTTTACACATGTTAAGACATTTATTCCTCAGAACGATCTATGAGGCAGGTATTGTCATCATCCCCATTTTACAGATAGATAAACTGGGCACAGAGAGGTCAAGTGCAAGTCGAAGGTCACAGTGCTGGCATTTTTTAGCAGGCCATTTAACTACAGTGCTTCCAGTCTTAACTACTACATTTTGATTCTAAAATAAACATGACAGTACCAATTTCATAAATTTGCTAGCAGTTTTTCAAAAGTAGTTGCCATAGAGCCTGACATACAGGAAGCATTTACTAAATGGCAGTCACTGGAAACAATAATAATGAAAATGATAAACCCCCAATGAAGTAGAACTATAATTCTAACCTGGGCATATTTACCTCTGAAGTCCACATGGGTCACCTTTCTCCTTACATCACTTTGGTCAAAATATATAGACACATGGGTGGTATGGCTGGGTTACTAAAGTACTTTAAACTTTGTTGGTATATTTATACTGACTCTTTGAAAATCGCTTACCTCTTTGGAGTGCTGTAGCTGAACAAAAAACAGTAAGAGAAAAATTAAATAACACTGGTCAAATGAAATTCTAGTTAGAAAACTTACCAAAAAGAAAAAGAGAAAAATTGAAGAGGCAGCCCCATCTTCCAAATAAAGTGTGAGAAGGCACCTTGTTAAAGTCATTTAGAGCTGGCTGGGTCTAAGCTCTCACCATAGGAATGCTCTGGCACTGACTACAGGAGGGACTGGGTTATTTAACAGGTCTTTTTCATCTCTGATTTTTTACTTGACTAAGCAGCTCCCTCAATCCGGGTTAGGACATTTATCCAGCTGGCACTGCTGGTTTTGCTCCTATATGTCATTGCCATCACGTTAAGCCAGTGAGGCCACTGTGTTAGTAGGAAATGACAGGTTTTCTGAGGGGAACAAACCCAGCAGAAATATTGTAAAGAAGGCTGGTTCTTCAAAACATTTATGAGGGGCTGGTGCAAGAGTTAGGAATTGACCTCTGTTTGGCCAGCAGGAATTCAGGAATTGGCCTCTGCGTGTCCAGCAGGCAAAGTCAAATCCACCTTAGCAATCATTATTTGCAGTTTTGCAACTGACTGGAGACTAATTAAATGAAGCACAATCTCTAACTATTGTGTCAGAAAAAAAAAAAAAAAAACTGTTGCATTATCTTAGCTAGAAGGACACTTGAGCATTCATTGAAGACGTTGAAAGTATTAGGGCTCTCCTCAGACTAGGGAGGAGTAACGCTACAGAAAGGAACTGTGCCTCTTTTACTACTGTGTCTAGTACCTAGAATATAAGAATGCAATAAGTACACGATGAGTAAGTGTCAAATGAAATGGAATTCATCAATTCCTCCCAATAGCCTAAGGATCAGTTCTAGATTATGTCAGAGAACACTTGAGTATGTTCTAGAATGTACAGTTGTTGGGAGACAATTTTGCAAGGGTAACTAATGTTTCTGCACATCCTATGAGCAGAGGCACTAACTCCCTGTATTCCAGAACATCTTGTAAAGAATATTTGTATATAAAATATCCTTGGAAGACAGAAATTTGTGTTCTGTCCCATATAATAAAGGTAACATCTCCCTCTGGGGCAATGGGAATACATGATCACTTCCCATCATAAAAGATTTAAGTTCTCTAAGCTTGTCATTCGTCTTCTGTAAAACAACCCATGGCATGTGTATGTATCACCTGTACCGCTTTGTGTTGTCCTGTCAGAATTTGGCCTCCTAGAACTAGTGCAAATGCTGACATTCAGGCTACTGCTATTGCTGTAATAAACTGTCCTTTCCTTTGTCTTTGATCCAGGTGTTTTGTGTCTCCTGCCAGCCTCTATGAACTAGCTTGCACATAGGGTAAAAATCTCAGATCCTTCACAGTTCTTGAAAACAGTATTGGCCCGCATTAAAATATTTTATTAAAGCATGCTTTAGTATAGTGCATTTGGTGTAATACCTACACTGAAGTCTATTATAAGAATCAGCCCTGAAACCCCCTATTGTACATGGTAAGAGTGTTACTTGACATTGCTTACTAAATCATGTAGTACCTCTTACAAAATAACCCTGGAGAAAACCTCTGACTGCTGTGTCAAGTATGAAAAGTTGTGACTATTTTTCCAGAGCAACTGTATTTATTTTTTGATATTGTAGCCAGGTTTCTCTTTCTGTGTTGACTGGTAGAAAATTAGAGCCAAATAGGTCCCCCACCCATATTAAGTGTATAGGTCTTAGTGATGTGCATTTTTTGACATCATTCTTGGCTTTATTTTTTGTCCCCACCCTTATTTCTTGCTTATTTTACTTGGAGTCTTAATTTATGTGATTTTGTAAGTTGTTTTAATTTGTTTCTGGAGCAAGGTGAGGTAAAACAAACAAACCCCACACACAGAAGTTGTGTCAAAAGCCATAAAGTGGGAATCTGGGAACCTGTTCTCTTTCCTTTTCTATGCAACCGTAGACTCTGATAGAATTTTGGTACAGTGATTGTATGGCATCATTTTTTAAGAATACTTTCTCCTTGGGGAAGTCAGTGAAATCCATGAAACTAGCAGACATCTAGAACACTGCTCAAATAAGTGTCATAGTTTTCAGTCATGTCATGTTTCTTTTTTTTGAGACAGAGTCTCACTTGGTCGCCCATGCTGGAGTGCATTGGCGCCATCTCGGCTCACTGCAAGCTCCACCTCCTGGGTTCACGCCATTCTGCTGCCTCAGCCTCCTGAGTAGCTGGGACTATAGGTGCCCACCACCACACCAGGCCAATTTATGTTTGATTTTTTAAGGGCTTAACATTAATTTCATTATTTCAAATGAGACTTCTATTAAAACTCATACATCTCTCAAATCTTGGAAGTCAGCTCTGTGTAGTCATTTAACATATTTGTCCATATTTTTAGTCTCTGTAAAGTATTATGCTAGGAGATTTTTAAAAGGCTTGTATGTATGCAATTACTATTTGAAGCTATGCTGTGGTTTTTCTAAGGGATGCTAATAAAAATAATTTTAATATGACTGTTTTGAAATGGGAAACCTGGTGCTCCATGTTTTCATCCCAGATTTTATTTCTTTAATCACTTTCCTGAACTAGACCCATGATCCAATTGGACAAGTGTCCCGCTCCAGTGGAAGTACATTTAGCCAGAGCAAATGTACACCACAATTCTTCTTATAGCACAGAGATGTACTGCTCCTCAAACACCTAAGTGATATTTGCAGGTCATTCTTCAATTTGTCTAAGCCATCTTGACCTCTAAATTTTTGGCTTCATAACCTTGAAGTAATTAGCAACTTGTACTTATAAAACAGTGTGAAGGATCTATTCATCTGGAAACAAGCTTCTTTAAGACCTAAGTTGTATATCTCTAAGCTGTCAAATTTGTCTTCCTTGTTTTGTCTACATTCTGCTTTCTTCATGGAGGTGCTGAGTACCTAGCTGAACTTGTGCAGGTGAAGGGAATATTTTTTTCACTTAAGCTTCAAATAATGTAAGAATTGATGGAGTCAAGAGCTGAGTGAGAAACATGTTAGTAAACTAGAGAAGGAACTCTGAACAGGAGGATATGCCAGAGGAGGATCCTGAAAGTTAGCGTGCTGCATCAGGGAGTCTGAGAGCCTGGGGCATGCAAGTACGTAGCAGCATGTTGAACAAGTAGGTGGATGGTGGTCCTGGGAACATACCTAGGGCCATGCAAATTCAACTAATGTGCACATCTTTGAGATGTGGGAGGAAACCTGAGGACCCAGAGAAAACCCACGCAGACATGGAAAGAACGTCAAACTTTACATAGTGGTACCAGTTATGAAACAATTTTATTCCAGGAACTGCTGTACATAATTTGTCGAGTTTTAACCTTTGTCTTGACACATGAGTTTACTCGGGAAATCATCACCATAATCATGACAATAAACATACCCCTCACTTCCAAGAGAATTCTTGTGCCCTTTTTCAGTCTCACCCTCTTCCCTCTCGGTGCCTACCACATGATGCCTCACAACCACTGATCTGCTTTCTAGTACAATGCATTATACATTGCATGTTCTAGAATTTTACATACATGAAATCATGCAATATGTACTCTATTATTGACCAGCTTCTTTCACTGAGCATGGTTGTAATTAGATTCATTTATGGACATTTGGGCTCTTGCCAGTTTGGGCTCTTACAAATAAGGCTGCGATGAACATTTGTATATATGTCTTTGGATGGATGGATGGATTTTATTTGTCTTGAATAAATATCTGATATTCCAAGTAGAGTGGACTACCTAATCAGGTGTATGTTTAAATTTTTAAGAAATTACCAAACTCATTTCCAAAGTGGCTGTGCAATTTTACATTCACACCTATAGTACATGGAGGTTCCAGTTCCTCCATGTCTTCAACATTTGCATGTCAGACATTCTAATTTTTGCCATTCTTATATAGGTATATAGTGCCAGATTTGGGGTTAATTTGCATTTTCCTAATGGCAAATGATGATAAACATATTTTCAGGTCTTGTTCGCCATTCGCTTATTTATTTATTTTTTTAGTGAGGTGTCTGTTCAAAAGTCTTTTTTCCACTTTTGAGGGAGGAGGTTCTTTATAATAGAGTTTTATGAGTCCTTTACATACTCTGAACATAAGTTTTTTTATTAATCAGATATATACTTTGCAAATATTTCCTCCCTGTCATGGCTTGTTTTTATTCCTTCAGCAATGTCTTTTGAGGTGCAAAGTTCTTAATTTAGGCAATGTCTGATTTGTCCTACTTTTTTGTTAAAGATTTTACTTTTGGTGTCATAGCTAAAAATCCTTTGCCAAATCCAAAGGCATGAAAATATTCTAATTTTAAGTTTTACGTTTAAATCTGTGAGCCAAATCCTGAGTTGATTTTTGCATACAGTACATGGTATGAATCCTAATCCAAGTTCTTTTTCATTCTTTCTCTTTTTTTTTTTTCTTAACATACAGACACCCAACTGCGCTAGTATCATTTCCTGAAAACACTATCCTTTCCCCACTGAATTACTTTTGCACCCTCATCAAAAATCAATTGTTCATATACATGTGGGTTTTTTTTCTGGAATCTTTATTATGTCCCATTCCTCTATTTGTCTAAATGCCAATAACCTACTGTCTGGAAAACTGCAGCTTCATAATAAGTCTTAAAAGCAGATAATGCTTGCCCACCTATTCTCTCTCACTCTTTTTTTTTTTTTTTTTTTTTTTTTTAGGCACAATCTCAGTTCTGTCACTGAGGCTGGAGTGCAGCGGTGTAATCATGGCTCACTGCAGCCTTGACCTCCTAGGTTTAAGTGATTCTCCCACCTCAGCCTTCTGAGTAGCTGGGACTACAGGCACACACCGCCATACCCAGCTATTTATTTTTTATTTTTACTTTTTTAGTAGCAATTGGGTCTTGCTATGTTGCCACAGTTGGACCAGAACTCCTGAGCTCAAGTGATTTTCCTGCCTTGTCCTCCCAAAGTGCTGAAATTACGGTCTTGAGCCACTGCACCTAGTTGACTTTTGTATATCCACATGAATTTTAGAATTAGCTCATCAATTTCTACCAAAAAAAGCCAGAATAAATTTTTACAGGAATTCAATTGAATCTATGGATCAATCTGGGGAGAACTGACATCTTAACAATTGAGTGTTAAAACATAACTAGGTATTTCTCTCCCTCATCTGTGTCTTCTTTAATTTCTCTCAGCAATGTTTTATAGTTTTCCATGTACAGGCCTTGTAAACATCCTGTCAGTTTTCTCTCTTAGCATCACTTACATTTTAATGCTGTTGTAAATGGTATTTTTTTATTTCAATGACCAAATTTTTACTGGAGGAACATAGAAATACAATTGATTTTTGTATATTGGGCTTATATCTGCAAACTTGTTAACTTCACTTATTACCTCTAGTAGTAGTTTTTCATGCATTCCATGCAGATTTTCTAAATAAATAATCATGTCATTTTAATAAATAGTTTTACCTTTTTCTTTCCATTTGGATGCTTCTTATTTATTTTTCTTGTGTTATTGAACTGTCTAGAATTTCCAGTACAGTGTTGAATAGAAGTGGTGAGAGCAGACATTCTTGTCTTGTACCTGATCTTAGAAATCATTCTGATTTTCATAATTCAGTTAATCTGATATTAGCTGTGAATTTTTTGCAGAGGCTTTTTATAATTCAAAAGTTTCCCTTCTATTTCTAGTTTACCGAGAATTTTTATCAGGAATGGATGTTAAATTTTTTCAAATACTTCTTCTGCAATATTGAGATGATTATATGGTTTTTCTTTTGTAGTTCATTAGTATAATGAAATACATGATTGATATTTGAATGATAAACAAAAAGCACATATTTGGGATAAACCTTGCTTGGTCATAATTTATTATTCTTTCTATATATTGTTGTATTCAGCCTGCTAAAATTTTGTTTAGAGTATTTGTGCCTATGTTCACACACAATAGTGGTCTGTAGATTTTTGTGTGTGTGATGTCAATGTCAAGCTTTAAAATTTTTTAAAAATTTTTGTGGGTACACAGTAGGTGTATCTATGGGATACATGAGATATTTTGACACAGGCATGCAATACGTAATAATCACATAAGGGTAAATGCAGTATTATCATCTCAAGCATTTATCCTTTGTGTTATAAACAATTCTTTTATAGTTTTATTTTTACAAGTATAATTAAATAATTATTGACTATAGTCACTGTATCGTGCTATCAAATACTAGGTCTTATTCATTCTTTCTATTTTTAGTACCCATAGCCATCCCCACTTCCCTCTCACTTATCACTAACAATCCTTCCCAGCATCTGGTAACCATTTTTCTACTCTCTATCTTCATGAGATCAATTGTTTTCATTCTTAGCTCCCCAAAATAAGTGAGAACATGTGAAGTGTGTCTTTCTGTGCCTAGCTTATTTCAGTTAACATAATCACCTCCAATTACATCCATGTTGTTGTAAATGACAGAATGTCATTCTTTTCTATGGCTGAATAGTACTCCATTGTGTATATATACCACATTTTCTTTATCCATTCATCTGTTCACGGACACTTAGGTTGCTTCCAAATCTTGGCTATTGTGAATAGTGCTGCAATAAACATGGGAGTGCAGATATCTCTTTGATATATTGATTTTCCTTCTTTTGGGTATATACCTAGCAGTGGGATTGCTGGATCATATGGTAGCTCTATGTTTAGTTTTTGAGGACCCTCCAGACTGTTCTGCATAGTGTTTGTACTAATTTACATTCCCACCAAAAGTGTATGAGGGTTCCATTTTCTCCACATCCTCACTAGCATTTTTTATTGCTTGTGTTTTGGATAAAAGCTACGTTAACTGGAGTGGGGTAATACCTCATTGCGATTTTGATTTGCATTTCTTTGATGATCAACAATGTTGAGCACCTTTTCATAAAATGTTAGTCACTTATATGTCTTCTTTTGAGAAATGTCCATTCAGATCTCTTGCCCATTTTTCAATCTGATTATTATATTTTTTCCTATTTAGTTGTTTTAGCTCCTTATATATTCTGATTATTAATCTCTTGTCAGATGGATAGTTTGCAAATATTTTCTCTCATTCTGTGGGTTGCCTCTTCGCTTGGCAGATTGTTTCCTGTACTGTACACAAGATTTTTAACTTGATGTGAGCCAGTTTGTCCATTTTTGCTTTTGTTGCCTATGATTTGGTGGATAGTTTCATGGTTTGAAGTCTTAGATTCATGTCTTTAATCCATTTTGATTTGATTTTGGCATATAGCAAGAGGTAGGTGTCCAGTTTTCAATCTTCCACATATGGACATCCAGTTTTCCCAGCACCGTTTATTGAAGAGACTGTCCCATTCCCAATGTATATGCTTGGCACCTTTGCTGAAGAGTTCATTGTAGACATAGGGATTTGTTTCCACATTCTCTATCCCTATCCACTTGTTCATGTGTCGGTTTTTACACCAGTACTGTGCTTATTTTGGTTACTATAACTGTTGTATAATTTGAAGTCAGGTAATGTGATTCCTCCAGTTTTGTTCTCTTTGCTCAGGATAGGTTTGGTTATTTTGAGTCTTTTATGTTTCCATATATATTTTAGGATTGTTTTTTCTATTTCTGTGAAGAATATCATTGGTATTTTGACATGGATTGCATTGAATCTGCAGATTGCTTTACGTGGGATGGACATTTTAACAATATTGATTCTTCCAATCCATGAATATGAAATATCTTTCCATTTTTTTTGGTGTCCTCTGCAATTTCTTTCATCAATGCCTTATAGTTTTCCTTGTAGAGATCTTCTTCTTTAGTTTCTTTCTTTAGATTCACTTCTTTAGCTAATTCCTAAATATTTAATCTTGTTTTTAGATATTGTAAATTAGATTACTTTCTGGATTTCTCTTACAGATTGTTTGCTGTTGGCATATAAACATGCTACTGATTTTCTTATGTTAATTTTGTATACTGCAAATTTACTGAATTTGTTTATTAGTTTTAATGGTTTATTAGTGGGGTCTTTAGATTTTTCCAAATATAAGATCATATCATCTACAAACACAGATACTTTGACTTTTTAGGATTCCCTTTATTTCTTTCTCTCATCTGATGCTCTAGCCAGGACTTCCAGTACTATGTTGAAGAACAGTGGTAAAGTGAAC
This sequence comes from Piliocolobus tephrosceles, assembly GCF_002776525.5. Lineage (NCBI taxonomy): Eukaryota > Metazoa > Chordata > Mammalia > Primates > Cercopithecidae > Piliocolobus > Piliocolobus tephrosceles. Next base: position 6,712,254 of record NC_045435.1, on the reverse strand, counting down.
ATCCTTGTGATTTTCCCAATCTTACAGGAAAGGCTTTCAGTTTTTTTCCATTCAGTGTGATAATAGCTGTAAGTGCGTCATATATGGCTCTTATTATGTTGCACTATATTCTTTCTATACTCAGTTTATTGAGTTTTATCATGAAGCGATGTTTAATTTCATTTAATCAAATGCTTTTTGGCATCAACTGAAATGATCAAATTTTGCTTGTCTGTTTATCATTATACTTTAAGTTCTAGGGTACATGTGCACAACGTGCAGATTTGATACATAGGTATATACATGAAATGTTGATTTGCTGCACCCATCAACTTTTCATTTACATTAGGTATTTCTCCTAATGCTATCCCTCCCCCAGTGCCCCACCCCCAAAAAGGCCCTGGTGTGTGATGTTATCCACCCTGTGTCCAAGTGATCTCATTGTTTAATTCCCACCTATGAGTGAGAACCATGCAGTGTTTCGTTTTCTGTTCTTGTGATAGTTTGCTGAGAATGATGGTTTCCAGCTTCATCCATGTCCCTGCAAAAGACATGAACTCATCCTTTTTTATGGCTGCATAGCATTCCATGGTATATATGTGCCACATTTTCTTAATCCAGTCTATTATTGAGGGACATTTGGGCTGGTTCCAAGTCTTTGCTATTGTGAATAGTGCCGCAATAAACATACATGTGCATGTGCCTTTATAGTAGCAAGATTTATAATCTTTAGGGTATATACCCAGTAATGGGATTGCTGGGTCAAATGGTAATTCTAGTTCTAGATCCTTGGGGAATCGCCACACTGTCTTCCACAATGGTTGAACTAATTTACACTCCCACCAACAGTGTAAAAGCATTCCTATTTCTCCACATCCTCTCCAGCATCTGTTGTTTCCTGACTTTTTAATGATTGTCATTCTACCTGGCATGAGATGGTATTTCATTGTGGTTTTGATTTGCATTTCTCTGATGACCAGTGATGATGAGCATTTTTTCATGTGTCTGTTGGCTGCATAGATGTCTTTTGAGAAGTGTCTGTTCATATCCTTTGCCCAACTTTGATGGGGTTGTTTTTTCTTATAAATTTGTTTGAGTTCTTTGTAGATTCTGGATATTAGTTCTTTGTCAGGTGGGTAGATTGCAAAAATTTCTGTAGGTTGCCTGTTCACTGTGATGGTAGTTTCTTTTGCCATGCAGAAGCTCTTTAGTTTAATTAGATCCCATTTGTCTATTTTGGCTTTTGTTGCCATTGCTTTTGGTGTTTTAGACGTGAAGTCCTTGCCCATGCCTATGTCCTGAATGGTATTGCCTAGGTTTCTTCTAGGGCTTTTATGGTTTTAGGTCTAATATTTAAGTCTTTAATCCATCTTGAATTAATTTTTGTATGAGGTGTAAGGAAGGGATCCAGTTTCAGCTTTCTACTTATAACTAGCCAGTTTTCCCAGCACCATTTATTAAATAGGGAATCTTTTCTCCATTTCTTGCTTTTGTCAGGTTTGTCAAAGATCAGATGGTTGTAGATGTGTGGTATTATTTCTGAGGCCTCTGTTCTGTTCCATTGGTTCTATATCTCTGTTTTGGTATCAGTACCATGCTGTTTTGGTTACTGTAACCTTGTAGTATAGTTTGAAGTCAGGTAGTGTGATGCCTCCAGCTTTGTTCTTTAGGCTTAGGATTGTCTTGGCAAAGAGGGCTCTTTTTTTTTCCATATGAATTTTAAAGTAGTTTTTTCCAATTCTGTGAAGAAAGTCCGTGGTAGCTCAATGGGGATGGCATTGAATCTATAATTTACCTTGGGCAGTATGGCCATTTTCACGATATTGATTCTTCCTATCCATGAGCATGGAATGTTCTTCCATTTGTTTGTGTCCTCTTTTATTTCATTGAGCAGCAGTTTGTAGTTCTTCTTGAAGAGGTCCTTCACATCCCTTGTAAATTGGATTCCTAGGCATTTTATTCTCTTTGAAGCAATTGTGAATGGGAGTTCACTCATGATTTGGCTCTCTGTTTGTCTGTTCTTGGTATATAGGCATGCTTGTGATTTTTGCACATTGATTTTGTATCCTGAGATTTTGCTGAAGTTACTTATCAGCTTAAGGAAGTTTGGGGCTGAGATGAGGGAGTTTTCTAAATATACAATCATTCCATCTGCAAACAGGGACAATTTGACTTCCTCATTTTCTAATTGAATACCTTTTATTTCTTCCTCTTGCCTGATTGCCCTGGCCAGAACTTCCAACACTATGTTGAATAGGAGTGGTGAGAGAGGGCATCCTTGTCTTGTGCCAGTTTTCAAAGGGAATGCTTCCAGATTTTGCCCATTCAGTATGATATTGACTGTGGGTTTGTCAAAAATACCTCTTATTATTTGGAGATACATTCCATCGATACCTAGTTTATTGAGAGTTTTTAGCAAGAAGGGCTTTGAATTTTGTTGAAGGCTGTTTCTGCATCTATTGAGATAATAGTGGTTTTTGTCTTTGGTTCTGTTTATGTAATGGATTACGTTTATTGATTTGCGTATATTGAACCAGCCTAGCATCCCAGGGATGAAGCCCACTTGATTGTGGTGGATAAGCTTTTTGATGAGCTGCAGGATTTGGTTTGCCAATATTTTATTGAGGATTTTCGCATTGATGTTCATCAGGGATATTGGTCTAAAATTCTCTTTTTTTGTTGTGTCTCTGCCCGGCTTTGGTATCAGGATGATGTTAGCCTCATAAAATGAGTTAGGGAGGATTCCCTCTTTTTCCATTGATTGGAATAGTTTCAGAAGGAATGGCACCAGTTCCTCTTTGTACCTCTAGTATAATTCAGCTGTGAATCCATCTGGTCCTGGATTTTTTTTGGTTGGTAGGCTGTTAATTATTGCCTCAATTTCAGAGCCCGTTATTGGTCTAGTCAGAGATTAACTTCTTCCTGGTTTAGTCTTGGGAGGGTGTATGTGTCCAGGAATTTATTCATTTCTCCTAGATTTTCTAGTTTATTTCCATAGAGGTGTTTGTAATATACTCTGATGGTAGTTTGTATTTCTATGGGATCACTGATGATGTCCCCTTTATCATATTTTTATTGCATCTGTTTGATTCTTCTCTCTTTTCTTCTTTATTATTCTTGCTAGCAGTCTATCAATTTTGTTGATCTTTACAAAAAAAAAAACAGCTCCTTGATTCACTGATTTTTTGAAGGGTTTTTTTGTGTCTCTATCTCTTTCAGTTCTGCTCTGATCTTAGTTATTTCTTGCCTTCTGCTAAGTTTTGAATGTGTTTGCTCTTGCTTCTCTAGTTCTTTTAATTGTGATGTTAGGGTGTCAATTTTAGATCTTTCCTGCTTTCTCTTGTGGGCATTAGTGCTATAAATTTCCCTCTACACACTGCTTTAAATGTGTCCCAGAGATTCTGGTACATTGTGTCTTTGTTCTCATTAGTTTCAAAGAACATCTTTCCTTCTGCCTTCATTTCATTATTTACCCAGTAGTCATTCAGGAGCACGTTATTCAGTTTCCATGTAGTTATGCAGTTTTGAGTGAGTTTCTTAATCCTGAGTTCTAATTTGATTGCACTGTGGTCTGAGAGACAGTTTGTTGCGATTTCTGTTCTTTTACATTTGCTGAGGAGTGCTTTACTACCAATTACGTGGTCAATTTTAGAATAAGTGCCATGCGGTGCTGATTAGAATATATATTCTGCTGATTTGGTGGAGAGTTCTGTAGATGTCTATTAGGTCTACTTGGTGCAGAGCTGACTTCAAGTCCTGGATATCCTTGTTAACCTTCTGTCTTGTTGATCTGTCTAATATTGACAGTGGGGTGTTAAAGTCTCCCATTATTATTGTGTGGGAGTCTAAGTCTCTTAGTATGTCTCTAAGGACTTGCCTTATGAATCTGGGTGCTCCTGTATTGGATGCATATGTATTTAGTATAGTTAGCTCTTCTCGATGAATTGATCCCTTTACCATTATGTAATGGCCTTCTCTGTCTCTTTTGATCTTTGTTGGTTTAAAGTCTGTTTTATCAGAGACTAGGATTGTAACCCCTGCTTTTTTTTTTTTTTTTTTTTTTTTTTGCTATCCATTTGCTTGGTAGATCTTTCTCCATTCCTTTATTTTGAGCCTATATGTGTCTTTGCATGTGAGATGGGTCTCCTGAATACAGCACACTGATGGGTCTTGACTCTTTATCCAATTTGCCAGGCTGTGTCTTTTAATTGGGGGCATTTAGCCCATTTACATTTAAGGTTAATATTGTTATGTGTGAATTTGATCCAGTAATTATGACGTTCGCTGGTTATTTTGCCCATTAATTGATGCAGTTTCTTTATAACATCGATGGTCTTTACAATTTGGCATATTTTTGCAGTGGCTGGTACCAGTTGTTCCTTTCCAAGTTTAGTGCTTCCTTCAGGAGTTCTTGTAATGCAGGCCTAGTGGTGACAAAATTTCTCAGCATTTGATTGTCTGTAAAGGATTTTATTTCTCCTTCACTTATGAAGCTTAGTTTGGCTGGATATGAAATTCTGGATTGAAAATTATTTTCTTTAACAGTGTTGAATATTGGCCCCCACTCTCTTCTGGCTTATCTCTGGTTTTTGCCAAGAGATCCGCTGTTAGTCTGATGGGCTTCCTTTTGTGTGTAACTCGACCTTTCTCTCTCGCTGCCCTTAACAGTTTTTCCTTCATTTCAACCTTAGTGAATCTGATTGTGTCTAGGCGTTGCTCTTCTTGAGGAGTATCTTTGTGGTATTCTCTGTATTTCCTGAATTTGAATGCTGGCCTGTCTTGCTAGGTTGGGGAAGCTCTCCTGGATAATATCCTGCAGAGTGTTTTCCAACTTGGTTCCATTCTCCCCATCACTTTCAGATACACCAATCAAACGTAGATTTGGTCTTTTCATATAGTCCCATATTTCTTGGAGGCTTTGTTAGTTTCTTGTTACTCTTTTTTTCTCTAACCTTGTTTCCTCATTTTATTTCATTAATTTGATCTTCAATCACTGGCACCCTTTCTTCTACTTGATCAAATTGGCTATTGAAGCTTGTGCATGTGTCATGAAGTTCTTGTGCCATAGTTTTCAGTTCTATCCGGTCATCTAAGGTCATCTCTACACTGTTTATTCTAGTTAGCCATTTGTCTAATCTTTTTTCAAGGTTTTTAGCTTCCTTGTGATGGGTTCAAACATCCTCCTTTAGCTCTGAGAAGTTTGTTATTACCGGCCTTCTGAATCCCTGCTTCTGTCAATTCATCAAAGTCATTGTCCTCCCAACTTTGTTCTGTTGCTGGCAAGGAGCTGTGATACTTTGGAGGAGAGATGCACTCTGGTTTTTAGAATTTTCAGCTTTTCTTTTCTGGTTTCTCCCCATCTTTGTGGTTTTATCTACCTTTGCTGTTTGATGATGGTGACCTACAGATGGGGTTTTGGTGTGGATGTCGTTTTTGTTGATGTTGATTCTATTCCTTTCTGTTTGTTAGCTTTCCTTCTAACAGTCAGGACCCTCAGCTGCAGGTCTGTTAAAGTTTGCTGGTGGTCCACTCCAGACCCCGTTTGCCTGGGTATTACCAGCAGAGGCTGCAGAACAGCAAATACTGCTGCCTGATCCTTCCTCTGGAAGCTTTGTCCCAAAGGGGCAGCCACCTATATGAGGTGCCTGTCAGCCCCTACTAGGAGTTGTCTCCCAGGTAGGCTACACAGGGGTCAGGGACTCACTCAAGGGAGGCAGTCTGTCCATTCTCAGAGCTCAAATGTTATGCTGTGAGAACCACTGCTGTCTTCAGAGCTGTCAGACAGAGACGTTTAAGTCTGCAGAAGTTGTCTGCTGCTTTTGTTTAGCTATTCCCTGCCCAGAGAGGTGGAGTGTAGAGGCAGTAGGCCTTGCGGAGCTGTGGTGGGATGCACCCAGTTTGAACTTCCTGGCCGCCTTTTTTACCTACTCAAGCCTCAGCAATGGTGGACGCCCCTCCCTCTGCAGCTGCAGCCTCGCAGTTCAATCTCAGACTGCTGCACTAGCAGTGAGCAAGGCTCTGTGGGCATGGGATCCACTGAGTCAGGCACTGGAGAGAATCTTCTTGTCTGCCAGTTGCTAAGACCTTGGGAAAAGCATAGTATTTGGGTGGGAGTGTCTCGTTTTTCCAGGTAGTCTGTCACAGCTTCCCTTGGCTAGGAAAGGGAAATCCCCTGACCCATTGCACTTTCCAAGTGAGGCAACACCCTACCCTGCTTCAGCTTGCCCTCTGTGGGTTGTGTCCACTGTCCAACCAGTCCCAGTGAGATGAACCAGGTACCTCCATTGGAAATGCAGAAATCACCCATCTTCTGCATTGATCATGCTGGGAGCTGCAGACCAGAGCTGTTCCTATTCAGCCATCTTGGAACATCTCCTTGATCATTTGGTTTTTGTCCTTTATTCTGTTGATATGACATAACACAATTATTGATTAATGTATATCGAGCCATCCTTACATCCCTGGGATATATTCCACTTTGTCATGATGAATGATCTTTTGAATGTGTTGTTGAATTCTGTTTGCTAGTATTTTGTTGAAGATTATTGCATCAAGGTTCATCAGGGATACTCACCTGTAGTTTTCTTTTTTTGATGCGTCTTTGGTTTTCATGTATGTGTCTTCATCTGGTTTTCACATCAGGATAACATTGGCCTCCTAGAATGAGTTTGGTAGTATTCTCTCTCTACTTCTATTTTTCAGAATAATTTGAGTCGGATTCATACTTTTTTTTTTTTTGAGATGGAATATCACTCTGTTGCCGAGGCTGGAGTGCAGTGGCACGATCTTGGCTCACTGCAACCTCCACCTCACAGGTTCAAGTGATTCTCCTGCCTCAGCCTCCCAAGTAGCTGGGATCACAGGCGTGAGCCACCATGCCAAGTTAATTTTTGTATTTCTAGTAGAGACAGGGTTTCACTATATTGGCCAGGCTGGTCTCAAACTCCTGGCCTCAAGTGATCCACCCACTTCAGCCTCCCAAAGTGCTGCAATTACAAGTGTGAGCCACCGCGCCTGGCCTGGGGAGACATTTTATTAAAGCTTCAATCTCATTACTCCTTATTGCTCTGTCCAGGGTTTGGATTTCTTCATGGCTCAATCTTGGTAGGTTGAATCTGTCCAGAAATTTATCCATTTCTTCTAGATTTTCCAATTTATTAGCATATAGTTGCTCATAGTAGCCACTAATGATTCTTTGAATTTCTGTGATACCAGTTGTCATGTCTCCTTTTGTCTCCTTTCTAATCTCTGATTTTAGTTATTTGGGTCTTTTTATTCTGAGTTTGGCTACAGTTTTGTCAATTTTGTCTATCTTTTCAAATGAACAACTTCTTGTTCTTTTGTATTGTTTTCTTCATTCTTCATTTCATTTGCTTCTGCTCTGTTCTTTATTATTTCTTTTCATCTACTAATTTGGGGTTTGGTTTGCTCTTGTTTTTCTAGTTTATTAAGATGCACTGTTAGGTTCTTTGTTTGAAGATTTTCTTCTTTTTTGGTATAGGCAGTTATAACTATAAGATTCCCTCTCAATACTGTTTTCACTATATCCCATAGATTTCAGTATGTTGTGTTTCCATCATCATTTGTTTCAAGAAAGTTTTAAGTTTCCTTCTTAATGTCTTCATTGACCCACTGGCGATTTAGGATCCTATTGTTTAATTTCCATGTGTTTGTATAGTTTCCAAAATTCCTGTTGTTATTGATTTCTGGTTTTATTTCATTGTGATAAAAGAAGATGCTTCATATTATTTCAAGTTTTTTTAATGTTTCAAAACTTGTTTTGTAACCTAGCATATGGGCTATCCCTGAAAATGATCCATGTGCTAAGGAAAAGAATGTATATTCTGTAGCCATTGGATGAAATGTTCTATAAGTATCTATTAGGCCCATTTGGTCCATAGTGCAGATTAAGTCCAATGTTTCTTTGTTGATTTTCTGTCTAGAATATATGTCCAATGCTGAAAGTGGAGTATTGAAGACTCCAGCTATTATTATATTGGGGTCTCTCTCTCTCTCTCTTTAGCTCTAATATTTGTTTTATATATGTAGGTAGTCCAGTGTTGGGTGCATATATATTTATAATTGTTATATTCTTTTGCTGAATTGATCCGTTTATCATTATATAATGAACTTCTTTGTATCTTATAGTTTTTGTCTTGAAATCTATTTTATGTGATATAAGAATAGCTACTCCTGCTCTATATTGGTTTCCATTGGCATTAGCTATATTTTTATATCTGTTTATTTTCAGTCCTTACAGGTAAAGTGTCTTTTTTGTAGACAAAAGATCATTAGGTTTTGTTTTTTCATTCATTCAGCCTCTCTATGTCTTTTTATTGGAGTATTTAGTCCATTTATATTCATTACTTCTGCCAGTTTGTTACTTGTTTTCTGGTTGTTTTGTGGTCTTCTCTTCCTTCCCATCTTCCTTTTAGTGATTTTCTCAGGTGGCATGTCTTAATTTCTTGCTTTTTCTGTTTTGTGTATCCATTGTATGCTTTTTGATTTGAGGTTACCATGAAACTTGCAAAAAACTATCATCTAACCCATTATTTTAAACTGATGGCAACTTAATACTGATTGCATAAACAAACAACAAACAAGTGAAAAGGACGCTAATACAAACTCTATGCTTTAACTTTGTCCCCTCCCCTTTTTAACATTTTGTTACATCCTCTGAAATCTAGGTGGAGGTTCCCAAACCCCAATTATTGATTTCTGTGTACTTGCAAGATCAACACCATATGGAAGCTGCCAAGACTTGGGGATTGCACCCTCTGAAGCCACAGCACCAGCTCTACATTGGCCCCTTTCAGCCATGACTGGAGTGGCTGGGATGCAGAGCACCAAGTCCCTAGGCTGCTCATAGCATGGGGATCCTGGACCCAGTCCCATGTTTCACTCCTAGGCCTCTGGGCCAGTGATAGGAGGGGCTGCCATGAAGACCTCTAACATGGCCTGGAGACATTTTCCCCATTGTCCTGGGGATTAACACTGGACTCATTATTTATGCAAATTTCTGCAACTAGCTCAAATTTCTCCTGAGAAAATTGGTTTTTCTTTTTTATTGCATAGTCAGGGTGCAAATTTTCCAAACTTTTATGCATTGCTTTCCTTAGAAAACTGAATGCTTCTAACAGCACCCAAGTCACCTCTTGAATGCTTTGTTGCTTAGAAATTTCTTCTGCCAGATACCCTAAGTCATCTCTCTCATGTTCAAAGTTCCACAGATCTCTAGGGCAGGGGCAAAATGCCACTGGTCTTTTTGCTAAGACATAACAAGAGCCACCTTTGCTCCAGTTCCAAACAATTTCCTCATTTTCATCTGAGACCACCTCAGCCTGGACTTTATTGTCCATATCACTATCAGCATTTTTATCAAAGCCATTCAACAAGTCTCTAGGAAGTTCCAAACTTTCCCACATTTTCCTTTCTTCTTCTGAGGCCTCCAAACTGTTCCAGCCTCTGCCTGTTACCCAGTTACAAAGTCGCTTCCACATTTTTAGATATTTTTTCAGCAATGCCCCACTTAGTGTTACCAATTTACTGTATTAGTCTGTTTTCACACTGCTGATAAAGACATACCCAAGATGGAGCAAAGAGAGAGAGTGCTTGTGCAGGGAAACTCTGGTTTTTAAAACCATCAGATCTTGTGAGACTTACTCACTATCATGAGAACAGCACAGGAAAGACTTACCCCCACCATTCAACTATCTCTCACCAAGTCCCTCCCACAACATGTGGGAATTCAAGATAATATTTGGGTGGGGCAAAAAGCCAAACCATATCAGTGGTCAAATATGTTGACATAAAGTTTTCATTTTTTAAAATTGTTCCTTTAATATCTGCAGATTGCAGTGATGTCACCTGTCTCATTCCTGATATTGATTAGTGTCTCTTTTCTCCTGTATAATATTCAGCACTATATAAACACCATATATTCATTATCTCACTTAATCCTCAAAGAATCTGATAAGAGAGTCATTATATTTTTAACAGATAAAACACTGACATTCAATAAACATAAGTAACATCACTCAAGGTCAAACAGCTAAATCTGAACGTGATTTCAGGGTCCTGGCTCATAATGGTTTATTATGTACAAGTTGACTTGTTGCTTTATAAGTAACTGAAATGTAACTGAGCCTCCTTGGCTAGCCGTGCCCTCACATAATGTCTTCTATTGAATTCTCCCCTCCCTGCCCTCAACTCTAAGTGCAAAAGCATTGACAACATGGACTGTATTGAAGGTTTCATACTGAGACAAGGGAGGAGCTAGTCACACAGCAACACATCAGAAATATCCACATTTAAAAGAAGATCTAAACTCCATTTCTTCACAACAGCTTTCAAATATGTCTTTTCTCTCTCTTTCTAAAGCTTTTCCTCCTTGTTTTTCCCAGAAGAGCTGGTCGTTCTCTCTTCAACATTTGCAAAACCCACTCCAAGAAAAAAAATTAGAAATGATTCATTATTCTTCTAGCATTCCCTTGGTAGTACTCAATTTTTAAATTGTTTCCCAAAGCATATATTTCACATTTCCTGATCCTCATTAACAATCCTGTGAAAGTTTTCAGATGGAAATGGGGAAAGCATGACTCAGACAATTTAAGAGACTTGCCCAAGGACACAGTTAGTCAATGGTGCAGCTCAAAACTTTAGTGTGTATCATCTCCTAAAAACTTAAAGCACAAAATTTCTTCCCTCATTCACTATCTCAAATGTGAAATTAAATTTTAGGGAATTATTTTGGCTTACATATAAAAGGCAAAGATTTCTTAAAAGGGTAGCATTGTGAGCTAGCATATGACCAGTCATTATACCTTAAAGTTCATGAAGATATTCAGGACAGACAGAAGGATGGAGCAAGAGAGGAATGGGAAGATGATGAAATGGTATATAGGAAGCTGAAACCTGGATTATCCTCTGGACATGAGTGAAATCCAGACCTGGGCCTATCCTGCAGTATATTAGAATCCATAGAGGGCCTTACTTTCCCATGTTCTTCTCTTTCAGAATCCATCCATTCATTTAATAATTTATTCCTTAGGACTTATTTTGAGTTTCTTATTCTTTCTTTACTCTCAACCCTGAGAACCATAAGAACTTATTGGAAAAAGAAATCACCTAAGCATCCCTGAATTATCTGTAATTCAAGACCACCTGTAGATCAGGACTAACCTTCTGAGGTCCATCAGCTTGTTTTGGTCCTATTCTCCATGGTGAAATTAGTTTCCCTGAGACCTCATTATCAAGCAGGATCTTAAGCCTAGCAGAAGAAGGGATTAGAAACCTCCAGAGAATTTCTTCTCAAATGTTGTCTCAGGCAAATGATGAGAAAATCTTTTTCCCCATTTCTCCATGCTAAAGTGAAAGAAAACAGCCTTCCTTGAAATTATGTGATTCACCAGAAACATCTGACATTAATTCCAGGAATAAGGCTTGAAATATGAAAATGTGTAGAAAGCAACGGGGAGGGTCTCACAGAGAATCCATGGGATGAGATGTGGCAAATCCTTGTTAAATGTTTCATCAGCTATCACTTCCTGAACTGAAATTGGTGGTCTTTGACTTATGAAATGTCTTGTTCTCAGCACCAGTGTGCAGAGAGGACATTAAATCAGGTCAAAGAATGCCAGCCACATAATATGATGCTGATAGGGCTCTGAATTCTTTTCAGAAGACTGGCATTTCACGTTTCAAATGGCTTAGCCCATCTTCCAAAACAGAATGCACTGCATCACCCAAGCCCCTTAAGCCAGTCTGGTCACCAGCCTGACACTTGAGGTACCATAAGCTAGACTGTCATCATCTAGAGTCATCCAGTCCTGCCACCCAGCTTGTCATTCCTAGACAGATAAAAAACAGACTTCTCACTAGCAATTAATTGTGTAGACTTATATATTTCATTAATTTGACCAACATCTATGGAGAGCCCAAAGCTCACTAGACACTCTAAAGCACTGAGGCCCCAGAGAAGAGACCATTCCTTGCCCTAGATGAAGGCCTTTAGGACATGAAGAAGAGCAATCCAATGGTTGCTAAATAGTGTGCTTAGTATTATGGATAGTGGTGAACACGAGAACATATGAAAACCCTAGAAGGTCTCTAGCCCTACCTAATCCAGTGGGGAGGAGGGGAGGGTACAAGAAAATCTTCCTGAAGATACCAGTTTTTGATAACTCTTTAAATGGCAGGGAGAGTTACATAATGAAAGGGCAAGGAAGGTCTTAGCCTCTAACAAAATAAGAATGATGTCCGTTTGATTAATCAATAAATGGAAAGTAAAATGAATTGATGTAAAATGAAAAACACAATGATGAAAGAATATAGTTTAACCCTATTTAGAACTGAAAATTAAGTGTGACAGTTTCCTATGGTTGCCATAAAAATTATCACAAACTTAATGGCTTAATACAATATGAATTTAATATCTTACAGTTCTGTAGTTCAGAAGTTTGACTTGAGTCTCACAGGAATAAAATCAAGGTATTGGCTGGGCTGCATCCCTTTCTGGAGGCTCTTAAAGATAACCTGTTTCCTTGCCTTTTTTCAACTTCTAGAGCCCATATTCTGACCTTGATCCCTTCCTCCACCTCCAAAGTCAACAACGTAGCATCTTCCTGAAACTGCTTCCATCTTCACATATCTTTCTCTGACTTTTCTGTAGCTCTATCTTCCATTTCTAAGAAATGTTGTGATTACATTGGGCCCACCTGGATAACCAAGATTATCTCTCAATTTTATGGTCAATTGATTTGCAAGCTCAATTCCGACAGCAACCCTAATTCTCTTTTGCCATGTTACCTAACATCCAAGTTTGGGAAACTTAGGATGTGAAAATTTTTGTAAATTTCCCTGAAGAAGCAAAGTATCTCCAAAATCACAATGACAATATGGTTCAGAGAACCTAAGGAGTATGTGAATGTTAAATAGAAATATTTGGCTGGGCACGGTGACTCACGCCTGTAATCCTAGCAGGGGTTACAAGGAGGCCTTTGGAGGCCAAGGTGGATGGATCATTTGAGGTCAGGAGTCAGAGACCAGCCTGCCTCTACTAAAATTACAAAAATTCCGCGGACATGGTGACAGTCCCCTCTAGTTCCAGCTACTAAAGAGGCTGAGGGAGGAGAATTGTGTGAACCTGGGAGTTGGAGGTTGCAGTGAGCTTAGATTGTGCCTTTGTACCCCAGCCTGGGTGACAGAGCGAGACTCTGTCCAAAAGGAAAAAGAAAAAAATATTTTAGTCAGGGGGTTAAAGAAGTTAAAAAGACACAGCAGTAAAGATAAATGCGGAGTTGTTGTTGGAGCATTTTCAAACCTACTGCTTGTTGATTCTACCTGAGAAAATGTAGCACATAGGCATTATGAATGCATGGAATGTGTTAACACATCACTACTGGATTAGGCTTTTTACAATTAAAAAAATGTGGGTACATGGTAGATGTATATATTTATGGGATTACATCAAGTTAAAAAGCTTCTGTACACTAAAGGATACATTCCTATCATTTTGAATGTATGACTTCTCCCATGTCCTTGTCACTGGATTTCACCTACACCAATGAAACCAACTCATTCATACTAAGAAATAGTTTTTAAAGCTTTTCTACCAGTAACTGTCAGAGCCTTTAAAATATTCATCCCCTTTGGCTCAATAATTCACATTAAAAATATATGCCAAGGTAATGATTCAAAATTTAAAGATCATCTAAACATCTTTTATGAAAAGTCAAAAAGTTTGTGACCGCATTCAACAGCATAAAATATTTAAAAAGGAGGTTGATGATATACATTGGAGCACAATCTAATAATTAAACATAACCTGGTCACTAAAAACCACAGAAAATTGGCTACCTGAGAAATCCTAAAATGTTAACAGAAAACAGACAATTTATGAAACATTAAACACTGTATTAACATAGCTATATTTAAAATATGTATAAATTTTAAAGGCTGGAAGAATATAAACCAAAACCTGTTGTCTCTGTGTGACAGAACTATGGAGATCATATTTATTCTTTCTCTTTTTCCATAGAAATATTTATAAGCAAGTCCTTCTTCTGCAATGGAAAACTGTTTTAGAAATAATATTTTTCTTATTGGTAACCATCTCAATATGTAGCTGGTAGCAATAGGTGTGGGTCCAGGAGGGTTTAGATATGAACCCAGCAGGTAATCAGGTCCCCAACTCTTCTCATCCAAGTGAGTTATTCACAACATCTTAAGCAAGCCATATAACAACAGACAGTGAAAGCTCACACAACACAAGATAAAAGGAAAGCACCAACAAGAAATTGTGTCCACATCAATCACACAGGCTGAGGCATAATTGATATGCTGTCCCAGGTTTAGGTGAGACAGACCTGCTTCAGACACTACACTAGGGGCAGTGTCTAAGTAGGCTGCATTTGGAACCGACAATTCTATGAAAGCCTAGCAGCCAGTCCATTGCAGACACTCGATAATTATCCACTGAATGAGAAGTTACCATCCTTTCCCCCTTTCTTACGTTGCGGCACCCACAATACATCTGCAGAGAAATAGGACTAAGTGGTCACTAACTTGTAGCTATCATGTAGAAAAGCAGCAGAGAGAGGCAGGAAACACTATCATCTGTATAGTCACTTATGCAGTGTGTGTGTGTGTGTGTGTGTGTGTGTGTGTGTGTGTGTGTGGCGCCCCTCACTCTTGGACCTTGTTTCCAATTGTCTAACCTCTACCACCTCCAATCAATAAAAATTTCCTAAACCTCATAACCCTAGTCCGCTGTTTCCTTCCCCTGATCAAGCTATTCTTTTTGTTCCAATGATGAGCACTTATACTTTTATTTTTTTCCAGTTTATCTCTTCACTGTAAGTCTCTGTTATCCAATTTTGAATATTTGCTTTGCATAATAGAAATGTATGTATTGAATAATAACTAATTCTAAGTAACTATTTATTATTAGTATTTAATAATAAATTCTGTAAGTAATTCTGAATTTTGGAGTAATAAAGATAAATTTTCCTTAGACTGTTTTTGTTCTCTCCTACTTCATGTGCTGAAGGAAGGATGGGATATAAAATTGTATTATGCTTAGTGTGAAATCAGCCTGGTAATGACCATAAAAGGTATAATTAGGATCACATCTTAGTTATTTCTTGTCTTTTGCTAGC
This sequence comes from Piliocolobus tephrosceles, assembly GCF_002776525.5. NCBI lineage: Eukaryota > Metazoa > Chordata > Mammalia > Primates > Cercopithecidae > Piliocolobus > Piliocolobus tephrosceles. The sequence goes on along the minus strand of NC_045435.1, from coordinate 6,697,117 downwards.
TTTTGAAGGAGTTTGCTCTTGCTTCTCTAGTTCTTTTAATTGTGATGTTAGGGTGTCAATTTCAGATCCTTCCTGCTTTCTCTTGTGGGCATTTAGTGCTATAAATTTCCCTCTACAAATTGCTTTAAATGTGTCCCAGAGATTCTGGTATGTTGTGTCTTTGTTCTCACTGGTTTCAAAGAACATCTTTATTTCTCCCTTCACTTTGTTATGTACCCAGTAGTCATTCAGGAGCAGGTTGTTCAGTTTCCATGAAGTTGAGCAGTTTTGAGTGAGTTTCTTAATTCTGAGTTCTTGTTTGATTGCACTGTGGTCTGAGAGACAGTTTGTTATAATTTCTGTTCTTTTACATTTGCTGAGGAGTGCTCTACTTCCAACTATGTGGCCAATTTTGGAATAAGTGTGATGTGGTGCTGAGAAGAATGTATATTCTGTTGATTTGGGGTGGAGAGTTCTGTAGATGTCTATTAGGTCTGCTTGGTGCAGAGCTGAGTTCAATTCCTGGATATCCTTTTTAACTTTCTGTCTCGATGATCTGTCTAATGTTGACAGTGGGGTGTTAAAGTCTCCCATTATTATTGTGGGGGAGTCTAAATCTCTTTGTAAGTCTCTAAGGACTTGCTTTATGAATCTAGGTGCTCCTGTACGGCTGCATATATATTTAGGATAGTTAGCTCTTCTTGTTCAATTGATCCCTTTACCATTTTGTAATGGCCTTCTTTGTCTCTTTTGCCCTATGTTGGTTTAAAGTCTGTTTTATCAGAGACTAGAATTACAACCCCTGCCTTTTTTTGTTTTCCACTTGCTTGGTAGATCTTCCTCCATCCCTTTATTTTGAGCCTATGTGTATCTCTGCACATGACATGGGCCTCCTGAATACAGCACACTGATGGGTAATGACTCTTTATCCAATTTCCCAGTCTGTGTCTTTTAATCAGAGCATTTAGCCCATTTACATTTAAGGTTAATATTGTTAAGTGTGAATCTGATCCTGTCATTATGATGTTAGCTGGTTATTTTGATCATTAGTTGATGCAGTTTCTTCCTAGCATCAGTGGTCTTTACAATTTGGCATGTTTTTGCAGTGGCTGGTACCAGTTGTTCTTTTCCGTGTTTAGTGCTTCCTTCAGGATCTCTTGTAGGGCAGGCCTGGTGATGACAAGATCTCTCAGTATTTGCTTGTCTGTAAGGATTTTATTTCTCCTTCACTTATGAAGCTTAGTTTGGCTGGCTATGAAATTCTGGGTTGAAAATTCTTTTCTTTAAGAATGTTGAATATTGGTCCCCACTCCCTTCTGGCTTTTAGAGTTTCTACCAAGAGATCTGCTGTTAGTCTGATAGGCTTCCATTTGTGGGTAACTCGACCTTTCTCTCTGGCTGCCCTTAACAGTTTTTCCTTCATTTCAACTTTGGTGAATCTGACAATTATGTGTCTTGGAGTTGCTCTTCTCGAGGAGTATCTTTGTGGCGTTCTCAGTATTTCCTGAATTTGAATGTTGGCCTGTCTTGCTAGGTTGGGGAAGCTCTCCTGGATAATATCCTGCAGAGTGTTTTCTAACTTGGTTCCATTCTCCCCATCACTTTCAGGTACACCAATCAGACGTAGATTTGGTCTTTTCACATACTTCCATATTTCTTGGAGGCTTCTTTCATTTCTTTTTTACTCTTTTTTCTCTAAACTTCTCTTCTCACTTCATTCATTTGATCTTCAATCACTGATACCCTTTCTTCCAGTTGATCAAATTGACTACTGAAGGTTGTGCATTCGTCACGTAGTTCTCATGCCATGGTTTTCAGCTCTATCAGGTCATTTAAGGACTTCTCTACACTGGTTACTGTAGTTAGCCATTCGTCTAATCTTTTTTCAAGGTCTTTAACTTCTTTGCGATGGATTCAAACTTCCTCCTTTAGCTTGGAGAAGTTTGATCGTCTGAAGCCTTCTTCTCTTAACTCATCAAAGTTATTCTCCATCCAGCTCTTTTCCGTTGTTGGTGAGGAGCTGCGTTCCTTTGGAGGGGGAGAGGCACTCTAATTTTTAGAATTTTCAGCTTTTCTGCTCTGTTTTTTCCCCATCTTTGTGGTTTTATCTATCTTTGGTCTTTGATGATGGTGACGTACAGATGGTTTTTTGGTGTGAATGTCCTTTCTGTTTGTTAGTTTTCCTTCTAACAGTCAGGACCCTCAGCTGCAGGTCTGTTGGAGTTTGCTGGAGGTCCACTCCAGACCCTGTTTGCCTGGGTATCAGCAGCAGAGGCTGCAGAACAGCAAATACTGCTGAACAGCAAATGTTGCTGCCCGATTGTTCCTCTGGAAGCTTCGTCTCAGAGGGGTACCTGGCCATATGAGATGTCGGCCTGCTCCTCCTGGGAGTGCCTCCCAGTTAGGCTACTCGGTGGTCAGGGACCCACTTGAGTAGGCAGTCTGTCCATTCTCAGTTCTCAAACTCCATACTGGGAGAACCACTACTCTCTTCAAAGCTGTCAGACAGGGACATTTAAGTCTGCAGAGGTTTCTGCTGCCTTTTGTTCAGCTATGTCCTGCCCCCAGAGGTGGAGTCTACAGAGGCAGGCAGGCCTCCTTGACCTGCAGTGGGCCCCACCCAGTTCAAGCTTCCAGGCTGCTTTGTTTACCTACTCAAGCCTCAGCAACGGTGGGTGCCCCTCACCCAGCCTCGCTGCTGCCTTGCAGTTCGATCTCAGACTGCTGTGCTAGCAATGAGCAAGGCTCCATGGGCGTGGGACCCTCCGAGCCAGGCACGGGATATAATCTCCTGGTGTGCTGTTTGCTAAGACCATTAGAAAAGCACAGTATTAGGGTAGGGGTGACCCGATTTTCCAGATGCCATCTGTCACAGCTTCCCTTGGCTAGGAAAGGGAATTTCCTGACCCCTTGCACTTCCCGGGTGAGGCAATGCTTTGCCCTGCTTTGGCTCATGCTCGGTGGGCTGCACCGACTGTCCTGCACCCACTGTCTGACAAGCCCCAGTGAGATGAACCCAGTACTAAGTTGGAAATACAGAAATCACCTGTCTTCTGCATGGCTCATGCTGGGAGCTGTAGACTGGAGCTGTTCCTATTTGGCCATCTAAGATCAGAGCAGAACTGAAGGAGATAGACACAAAAAACCCTTCAAAAAATCAATGAATCAAGGAGCTGGTTTTTTGAAAAGATGAAGAAAATTGATAGACTGCTAGCAAGACTAATGAAGAAAAGAGAGAAGAATCTAGATGCAATAAAAAATGATAAAGGGGATATCATCACTGATCCCACAGAAATACAAACTACCATCAGAGAATACTATAAACACCTCTATGCAAATAAACTAGAAAATCTAGAAGAAATGGATAAATTCCTGGACACATACACCCTCCCAAGACTAAACCAGGAAGAAGTTGAATCCCTGAATAGACCAATAACAGGCTGTGAAACTGAGGCAGTAAGTAATAGCCTACCAACCAAAACAAGTCCAGGACCAGATGGATTCACAGACAAATTCTACCAGAGGTATAAGGAGGAGCTGGTACCATTCCTTCTGAAACTATTCCAATCAATAGAAAAAGAGGGAATCCTCTCTAACTCATTTTATGAAGCCAACATCATCCTGATAACAAAGCCTGACAGACACACAACAAAAAAAAGAATTTTAGACCAATATCCCTGATGAACATCAGTGCAAAAATCCTCAATAAAATACTGGGAAACCAAATCCAGCAGCACATCAAAAACTTTATCCACCATGATCAAGTGGGCTTCATCCCTGGGATGCAAGGCTGGTTCAACATATGCAAATCAATAAACGTAGTCCAGCATATACAGAACCAAAGACAAAAACCACATGGTTATCTCAATAGATGCAGAAAAGACCTTTGACAAAATTCAATAGCCCTTCATGCTATAAACTCTCAATAAATTAGGTATTGATGTGACGTAGTCAAAATAATAAGAGATATTTATGACAAACCCACAGCCAATATCATACTGAATGGGCAAAACCTGGAAGCATTCCCTTTGAAAACTAGCACAAGACAGGGATGCCCTCTCTCCTCACTCCTATTCAACATAGTGTTGGAAGTTCTGGCCAGGGCAATCAGGCAGGAGAAAGAAATAAAGGGTATTCAGTTAGGAAAAGAGGAAGTCAAATTGTCCCTGTTTGCAGATGACACAATTGTATACTTAGAAAACCCCATCATCTCAGCCCAAAATCTTCTTAAGCTGACAAGCAACTTCAGCAAAGTCTCAAGTTACAAAATCAATGAAAATCAAAATCACAAGCATTCTTATGCACCAATAACAGACCAACAGAGGGCCAAATCATGAATGAACTCCCATTCACAATTGCTTCAAAAAGAATAAAATACCTAGGAATCCAACTTACAAGAGATGTGAAGGACCTCCTCAAGGAGAACTACAAACCACTGCTCAACAAAATAAAAGAGGACGCAAACAAATGGAAGAACATTCCATGCTCATGGATAGGAAGAATCAATATCGTGAAAATGGCCATACTGCCCAAGGTAAATTATAGATTCAATGCCATCCCCATTGAGCTACCACGGACTTTCTTCACAGAATTGGAAAAAACTACTTTAAAATTCGTATGGAAAAAAAAAGAGCCCTCTTTGCCAAGACAATCCTAAGCCTAAAGAACAAAGCTGGAGGCATCACACTACCTGACTTCAAACTATACTACAAGGTTACAGTAACCAAAACAGCATGGTACTGATACCAAAACAGAGATATAGAACCAATGGAACAGAACAGAGCCCTCAGAAATAATACCACACATCTACAACCATCTGATCTTTGACAAACCTGACAAAAGCAAGAAATGGAGAAAAGATTCCCTATTTAATAAATGGTGCTGGGAAAACTGGCTAGCTATAAGTAGAAAGCTGAAACTGGATCCCTTCCTTACACCTCATACAAAAGTTAATTCAAGATGGATTAAAGACTTAAATATTAGACCTAAAACCATAAAAGCCCTAGAAGAAACCTAGGCAATACCATTCAGGACATAGGCATGGGCAAGGACTTCACGTCTAAAACACCAAAAGCAATGGCAACAAAAGCCAAAATAGACAAATGGGATCTAATTAAACCAAAGAGCTTCTGCACAGCAAAATAAACTACCATCAGAGTGGGCAGGCAACCTACAGAATGGGAGAAAATTTTTGCAATCTACTCATCTGAAAAAGGGCTAATATCCAGAATCTACAAAGAACTCAAACAAATTTATAAGAAAAAAATCAAACAACCCCATCAAAAAGTGGGCGAAGGATATGAACAGACACTTCTCAAAAGAAGACATCTATACAGCCAACAGACACATGAAAAAATTGCTATCATCACTGGCCATCAGAAAAATGCAAATCAAAATCACAATGCAATACCATCTCACAGCAGTTAGAATGGCGATCATTAAAAAGTCAGGAAACAACAGGTTCTGGAGAGGATGTGGAGAAATAGAAACACTTTTACACTGTTGGTGGAACTGTAAACTAGTTCAACCATTATGGAAGACAGTGTGGTGATTCCTCAAGGATCTAGAACTAGAAATACCATTTGACCCAGCCATCCCATTACTGGGTATATACCCAAAGGATTATAAATCATGCTGCTATAAAGACACATGCACACATATGTTTATTGCGGCACTATTCACAGTAGTAAAGACTTGGAACCATCCCAAATGTCCATCAGTGACAGACTGGATTAAGAAAATGTGGCACATATACACCATGGAATACTATGCAGCCATAATAAAGGATGAGTTCATGTCCTTTGTAGGGACATGGATGCAGCTGGAAACCATCATTCTCAGCAAACTATCGCACGGACAAAAAATCAAACACCACATGTTCTCATTCATAGGTGGGAATTGAACAACGAGATCACTTGGACACAGGAAGGGGAACATCACACACCAGGGCCTGTCGTGGGATGGGGGGAGGGGGGAGGGATAGCATTAGGAGATATACCTAATATAAATGATGAGTTCATGGGTGCCACACACCAACATGGCACATGTATACATATGTAACAAACCTACATGCTGTGCACATGTACCCTAGAACTTAAAGTACAATAATAATAATAAAAAAGAAATACTTCCTACTTCATGGAATATTTTGCAACTGTAGGGAAGATAGCACATTGGAGATGATAATTATAAAAACGTTATTTCTTTAACTCTCTAAACAATTTCATTAAAATTCTTTCAATAATTTTTCATATCTAAGACAGTGATATGATCTATTCAGAATTATAGATTTATAGTAAATATATCAAGGTATTTTATATGGGATAGAATTTGAAAGTGTAAAACATAATCTCCAGTGAAGGGAAGATTTTTTCTCCCCCAAACAAATGGTTTTTGTATTTTATTATTGAAAATAAAGAAATAATAAATGGAAAAAAAAAAAAGGATCAGAGCAGAACACCTCACAGTGAAAAGCTCTGGCCTGCATCGCCTCAATCTACTGAAAAACACTGGCATTTAGTTTGAGACCTTGTTTAAACGCGAATTTACTTGGAAAGGAGTTTTTAGCTATTTTTAGTCAGTGTGAGTGGATTACAAATACTTTCTTCATAATCCATTTTCAGAGGAGGGAAACAAAGATAAAGATGACATCTTGGAAGCCTGCGGGAGGACAGAAAATGGCACAGGGAACAGAAGCAAGAGGCGGCAAAGGGACACATAATTGACTGCACCGTTGTGCTTGTAACTGGTCTCAGACATACTTATGCCACAGACATTTGCCAGTTCAAGACGTGCATTTTAACATGGCCTCTCACCTTGGGGCTCAGGAAATTACAATCTGGCTGAAAAAAATGAGCATTCCAGAATGTATAGCACATGAACTAAAGTGTCTAGAGAAAATGTATTTTCCTTTTCTGTCCCCAAAGTGTGAAACCTGAAGCATCTTTAACTAAGAATGATTGTGAAGCACATGATTCTTCGCTCATAAAAAATCTTGGAAGAAACTAGTGCTATACTTTTGGCTCCGAGTTGCAGATGAAGCAGGAAATGTTAAAATATTCTGGACTCCTACACAAAGGCTCTCAGTCTAAAATGGAATAAGAAACTCTTTTGGAAAAGATAGGGGATTAACAGGTGTGGGTTTTGAGTGTGTGCATTCTCCTTAGCTGACTCCTGAAAGTGTCCCCAAGGCTCTGTCTTTGGAAGATGGAAAGAGACAAAGCCTTAGGCAGGCTGATGCACGGATACAAAGATACTTAGTTTGTCAGGAGCAAAAAGGAAACCATGAGTCACACAGAAAAGAAGGATTAAATACATAAAAGAGTTTTTTTGCTTTTCCTGGAATTCTTACTAGGAAAAAAAGCAACTTTTTTTTTCCCTTAGTGCAACAAATACCATTTTTCAGTGTAGAGATGAAGAGCATGTTTACATGTGCAAAATTAAGTGATTTTTCCAATTTATAGCCCTCCTTTTCTTTCATTAAGGTCAAACAAAATGCCTTCCAGCAGATGAATTGCTACTCTTTTAGACAAAAATAATCTATAGAATGTAAATGTATAAACCTGAATTTTTAATGTTGCTGTGCCTTTGGAGGCAAGAGTATACTTCTATTAAGTTATAGTAGTTCTATACTACTGAAAAAATATGGCAGCCTAAAAGAGAAAGCTCTTACCTTGGTTTTCCTTAAATTTACCAAATTTATTCAATTTTATCCAAAGCATTACACTACCAGCAAAATATGTGACAGATGGTGGGGAAAAGAAATTTTTAAAAAGTCTCACAATTCTTATCTGTCTTCTAGTTTATAGTACATATTGTTGTTAGTGAAAGATAACTGCAGTGTGCTTTAGTGCTTAGGCAAATGTACACTGAATACCAAAATGTGCGATGCATACCTAAAAGAGGCTATTTCTGTTGCTTCATCGGATTATCAAAATATGGGAAATGAGGTTGGTGGGCATGATGTGAAGAGCCTGCCATAAAGAACTGAACTACAGTGTCCTTTATCCAAAATGATTGGGACCAGAGGTGTTTCAGATTTTTTGAATTTTACAATATTTGTGTTATATCAATTGAGGATTCCAAATTCAAAAATCCTAAATTCAAAATGCTCCAATAAGGATTTCTTTTCAGCATCATGCTGGTACTCAAAATGCTGGCATATCAAAATGTTACAGATTTTGGAGCATTTTTAACTGCAGATTTGGGAATTTGGGATGTTCAACCTGTATTACACACGAAAGTAAGGCCAGGGTTAAATCCTCAAGCTCATCTCCCACTTTGCTAAAGTGGGAACCGTATATTCCAGAATCCTTCAGTTTTGAGTTTCCCCCACTTAGGGTTTTCACGGATTTAAGTGATCAAGAAAATAATGTTTCTGGTAGTGGCTGATGGGTGGAGTGACCACCTCTCCCGTATAAACACCTTAAGCAATGCTGTGTCCAGATTTGGACTCTGACCAATAAGAGATAAATTTACCTAGAGTAGCTATCAAAGAAGTACAGTTGGAATCCATAGGGAATTGATTAAGGTAGTAGAGTTTGAATCAATTGTCAGCCTAAAGGAGGAGAAAAAGATGCTTACTAAAAAGCATCATTAGATAATTTGCCACAAGGAAAAGTTCTATTTGACACAATGACTAGATGAGTGATTTTCACATTCCTCCCTCAGTACTGACAAGAAATATATCACACACAAATTACATCAATTGTACTTGCCATTTTAATGTCTGAATTCCTTCCCCCATTTTCCCCTTGTGCGCAGAAACAATCTCATCTCATCTTTGTATCCTCACTGCCTACCATGGTCCCTAGAAAGCAGAAGAGTCCTTTGATAAATATTACTGGATATCATAATCATGACAATCACTGAAATTAAGGGTAAAATGTAACAAAGGAAGATTTGACAATGAGAATTTGCACACGTTCCCAAGACTGTCCAGGGAAGAGAACACTTGTTCAATGCAACTATTCTAGGACTTTGAAAGGAACTCTCAAACACCTAATATATTGTAGAGGTAAAAAAGAAAGAAAGAAAAGAACTATATAATAATTACAGCCTGGAAAATGTCATGAACTTTCTTGGGAGCCAAGTTACAGTCAGAGCTGTCTAAGCAGAGGTGACATAACTGGTTGTGCATGATATTGCAAATGTATTACATGAATATTGGACCTTTAGTTTCTTCCCAATTCAAAAGTCAATAGTTGGCCTATTCATTTGGCTGTGTACAATTACTTGTTGATCACATCCCATAATGACAGCATCCTTGCCCACTTCTGTATTCACTGTTAAGAATATCCTTGGTAGTTTTGTTTTCTAAGGCGATTTTCCCAGCAAGAAGGGAACACAGGCTCTAAGATAAGTGAGCTTGATTTTAAAGTCAGGTACATCTTTTATAAGATACCCTTACTGATACCCTGGCCTCTAGTCCTGTTCTATCTAACCCATTTTCTTCTCTGATACAAGAGTGACCATCCTAAACATTAACCTGAAACTACCACCACACTCGACTCCATAAGACCCTTTAATTTCATCTAATTGCCTTCAAAAGAGAGTCTAAATGGCCCTAAGTGGTCTCTCCCTTAACTACCTCTTCATCTCCAGATACACCCTCCCCTTGCCCTATGTTCAGACATTGAGAAATTTACAGTCTTCAACTGTGACATGTGCTCTGTCTTCCCTATCTCTGGAGATCAGCAATTCTCCACAGAACACAATTTTGCCCCCCAAGGGACATTTGGTAATGTCTAGAGGCATTTTTTGGTTATTGCAATTCAGAAGATGCTACTAGCATCTAGTGGTAAAGGCCAAGATGCTGCTAAACATCTATAATGCATAGGATTGTACACCAGTCTCATCAAAGGATTAACCAGCCCAAATGTCAATAGTGCTGTGGTTGACAAGTTCTGTTTTAAACAAATGAATGATAGCAACCTATGTGCAGCAAATCTTAAGGGAAATCCCCTTAAACAGTTCCTCTAAGACAGAGTTGGCAAGACCTAGGCCACATTGGGCTCACTGCCTGTTTTTGTAAGTAAAATGGTACTGGAACATGGCTATGCCCATTTGCTTATGTATTGCCATTTTATCTATGGCTGCTTTTGCAGCAGAGATAAGCAGTTGCAAAATAGACCGTCTGTCCCATAAACCCTAAAATATTTTCTAGCTGGCTGCTCACAGAAAAAGTTACCAACTCTGCTGTAAAATACCCCTACTAGTCTCCTGATCCTAAGATTTCAGAAAATGTATACAGTTATGACTTGTACATGAGAAAGAAAATAATTTTTCCCACCTGCCACACTATTTCTGTTTTGGAACAGTAAACATAGATATAGAATAACTTAAAAGTTGTTTTCTGGGTGTCCACATAATCTTCTGGGAAAAGCATTTCCTGGAAACAAATACTGAGCTTTGCTGGCAAGATATCATTAAAGAGAGTTCAGGGCTTGGCAGGAGCAGATGTGAGGAGGGTTGGGGTGGGGTGGCGTAAGAAAGACTTGGCAATCAGATCTTACTCTTTCTTCTCTAGAAGTCTCTCCACTCAACATATTCTGAACACAGCCTGGCATACCCTTTGAAGCAAGCAGACTCTGTCATGTCTCAGTTTCAGGTACTTGCTAAAATTTGCATCAAGAGATGGTAAGAGACAGTGAGGCAAATGGCTGTTAGGAGGAAAATAGCTAATGTCTCAAGAACTTGCTTTGCTGTTGAATCGTTCCTCTAACATTAATAGATTGCTAATAAAATGAGAGACATACAGAGGTTGCAATAGCTACGTGACCCTGGAAATGTCAGCGAGGGTTTCCCCACAGGGTTATTGTTGGCAGATGCATCAGTTGAGCAATGCAGACATATATCAGATGCATGAAATATCAATTCAGTATATAAGTTATTTTTTATATAATAACCCTCCATTTATTGTATTTGTGGTGAAGGAAATGAGTTCCTTATTACTACATGTGTATGTACCCCATGCTCATACATACCACATTGTGCTTCTTACCCTAATGAGATATTCATAGTTTGGGTGGCATCCCAGGAACCATAGGAGAGGGAGGGGAATTTCTGTGACTGCCCATGTAGGACGTATTTTCCCTGGGGATAGAACATAGGAGAGTACCGCTCCTATAACTGGGACATCTACCGATCAGGCAAATCAAAATAGGGTTCTTCCCAAATATCTGGAAAAAAAATCATGTGTGCAAGCAGCCAGAGAGCAAGGATTGTAAACTAAAACAGAGGTTGTCCTGAGAGCAAATGCCAATATCAGAAATGCGATCTGCAAGGATAGTGCAGACTGCAAAACCACCAAACAATCCGTTTGTGCAATTTATTTATATATTCATTCATTCATTCATTTATTTTTTGAGACAGAGTCTCACTCTGTCACCCAGGCTGGAGTGCAGTGGCACAATTTTGGCTCACTGAAACCTCCGCCTCCTGGGTTCAAGTGATTCTTCTGCCTCAGCCTCCTGAGCAGCTGGGACTACAGGCGCAAACCATCACATCCAGTTAAGTTTTGTATTTTTAGTAGAGAGGGGGTTTCACCATATTGACTAGGCTGGTCTCGAACTCCTGACCTCGTGATCCGCCTGCCTTGGCCTCCCAAAGTGCTGGGATTACAGCAAATTATTTTTAAAAAGTGTTTTCTCTGACGGGAGTAGCTCTGAAAATAGGACATGAAAACTTGGACCAGCAACAAGGCTGGGAAATCAAGCCTGAGAGTCCTGCAGTATGCCAGGGATCCCAAAGGGGAGCTTTTCCTAGGAAAAAAAATATAACTTAAATAAAACCATATCAAATAATAACAGAAATCTAAATACATAAATTAAATCAGTAGTTTAAAATCTTCTCCAGAAAAAAAAATCTTAAAGACGAATTTTTTTAAAGGCTGACATATGTAATTATTCAATTATATGTTTAAAATCCTGTATAATAAAACACCAGTAACCAAATCAAAAAAGATCTGTATAAAAAATTACAAAATATGTGAAGTTTTGAATAGTCAAATTAATATGCAGAATCTATAGAGAACTCCTAAAATCAATTGAGTGAAAAAAAAGTTATGAACAAGAAATTTATATGAGACAAAATATAAATGGCCAATTTTGTATAAAAAGATGTATATTTACCTCTCAATAGAAAAATGCAAATTAATATTAAATATTATTTTGGGTCTATCTGTACTAGTTTTCTTTTTTAAAAAATTTCAATAGCTTTAGGGTCACATGTGGTTTTTGGTTATATGGATGAATTGTATGGTGGTGAAGTCTAGGAATTTAGTGCACCCATCACCCAAACAGTGTACATTGTACCTAAGAGATAGTTTTGCATCCATCACCCCCTTCATTCTCCTGCTTTCTGGGTCTCCAGTGTCCACTTTACCACTCTGTATGCCTTTATATACCCATAGCTTAGGTACTACTTGCAAGTGAGAACATGCAGTATTTGGATTTTGGTTCCTGAGTTAATTCACTTAGAATAATGGCTTCCAGTTCCATCCGAATTGCTGCAAAAGACAATGTTCCATTCTTTTTCATGGCTAAGTAGTATTCCATGGTGTGTATGTGTATATGTACCACATTTTCTTTATCCACTCATTGATTGTTAAATGCTTAGTTTGATTCCATGTCTTTGCAATTGTGAATTGTGTCATGATAAACATATGCAGGCAGGTGTCTTTTTGATATAATGACTTATTTTCCTTTGGGTAGATACCCAGTAGGATTGCTGGATGAAATGTAGATCGACTTTTAGTTCTTTAAGAAATCTCCATACTGCTTTCCTACTAATTTACTTTCTCACCAGCAGTGTATAAGCATTCCCTTTTCATCACATCCACAAAAACATCTATTGTTTTTTGACTTTTTAATAATGGCCACTCTGGCTGGGTTAAGGTGGTTATCTCATTGTGGTTTTAATTTGCATCTCCCTGATTGTTAGTGACACTGAGCATTTTATGTTTGTTGGCCATTTGTGTATCTTCTTTTGAGAAATATCTACTCATGTCCTTTGTCCATTTTTTAATAGGATTATTTCTTTTTTTCTTGCTGATTTGTTTGAGGTCTGTGTAGATTTTGGATATTAGTCCTTTGTTGGATGTACAGTTTGCAAATATTTCCTACCTATTCTTTGAGTTTTCTATTTCCTTTGATGATTATTTCTTTTGCTGTACAAAGCTTTTTAGTTTAATTAGGTCCCATTTGTTTATTTTTGGTTTTGCTGCATTTGCTTTTGAGGTCTTAGTCATAAATTATTTGCCTCCCTCTTGTCCAGAAGAGATTCTCCTAGGTTTTCTTCTAGAGTTTTTATGTTGTCAAGTTTTAGATTTAAGTCAATATTTAGTTAATTTTGTATATGGTGAGAGGAATCCAGTTTCATTCTTCTACATGTGGCTATCCAATATTCCTGGCACCATTTATTGAACAGCATGTCTTTCCCCCAGTTTATGTTTTTGTATGCTTTGTCAAAGATTAGCTGGATATAAGCATTTGGCTTTATTTTTAGGTTCTCTATTCTGTTCATGTATTCTGTGTATCTACTTTTATACCAGTACCAAGCTGTTTTGATTATTATAGTGTTGTAGTATAATTTGAAGTCATGTGATGCCTTAGATTTGTTCATTTTGCTTAGAATTGTTTTGACTATTCAGGCTCTTTTTTGATTCCATATTAAATTTAGAATTAATTTTTCTAATTCTGTGAAAAATGATATTAGTATTTTGATAAAAATTGCACTGAATCTGTAGATTGCTTTGGCCAGTATGGTTATTACCGTGATATCAATTCTTTCAGTCAGTGAGCATAGGATGTATTTCCATTTGTTTGTGTCATCTGTAATTTCTTTCAGCACTGTTTTATAGCTCTCCTTGTAGAGATCTTTCACCTCCTTGGTTAAGCATATTACTATGTTTTTTTTTTCTCTGCGTGTGTGTGTGTGTCTCTGTGTGTGTGTAGCTATTTTAAAAGGGATTCAGCTCTTGATTTGATTCTCAGCTTGGTTATTGTTGGTGTATCACAGATCCATTGATTTGTGTACATTGTTTTTGTAAACTGAAACTTTATTGGATTTATTTATCAGATCTAGAAATCACTTGAAGGAGTCTTTAGGGTTTTCCAAGTATAAGATTATATTATCAGCAAAGAGATAGTTTGACTTCCTCTTTTCCAACTAGGATGCTGTTTATTTCTTTCTCTTGTCTGATTCCTCTGGCTAAAACTTCCAGTACTATGTTGAGTAAAAGTGGTGAAAGTAGGCATTTTTGTCTTGTTCCAGTTCTATGGGGAAATGCTTTCAACTTTTCCCTGTTCAACATGATCTTAGCCATGGGTTTGTCATATATGACTTATATTATTTTGAGGAATGTTTCTTCTATGCCTACTTTGTTCAGGTTTTCATCATAAAGGGATGCTGGATTTTATTGAATGCTTTTTCTGTGTCTATTGAGGTGATCCTATGGCTTTTGTTTTAAATTCTGTTTACGAGATGAATTACATTTGTTGACTTGCATTGAACCATCTCTGCATCCCTGGGATGCAACCTACTTGATCAGGGTAAATTTTTTTTGGTTGAGCAATTGGATTCAGTTTGCTAGTATCCTGTCGAAGATTTTTCATTTATATTCATCAGGGGTATTGGTTTGTAGTTTTCTTTTTGTGTTATGTTATTTCCTGGCTTTGGTATCAGGGTGATACTGGCTTTGTAGGATGAGTAAAGGAGGATTACCTCCTTCTTTTGGAATAGTTACTGTAAACTTGGTACAAATTCTTTGTCTGGTAGAATTTGGCTGTGAATTTATCTGGCCCTGGGTTTCTTTTTGTTGTTGTTGCCGGTTTTTAAATTATTGATTTAGTCTCACTGTTTGTCATTATTCTGTTCAGGATTTCTATTTCTTCCTGAATCAAGCTAGGTGGTTGTATGTTTCCAGGATACAGCCATTTCCTCTAGGTTTTCTAGCATGCGTGCAAGGAGGTGTTCACAGTAGTCTCAAATAATCTTGTATATTTCTGTGGCATCAGTTGTAATGTTTCAATTTTTATTTTTAATTGAGTTTATTTGAATATTCTCTTTCCTTTGTTAATCTAGTTAGTGGTCTATCAACTTTGTTTATCCTTTCAAAGAATGAGCTTCTTGTTTCTTTGGTCTTTTGTATTATTATTATTATTATTATTATTATTATTATTATTATTATGATAGATAGGGTCTTGCTCTGTTGCCCAGGCTGGACTGCAGTGGCTTAATCACAGTTTACTGCAGCCTCAACCTCCTGGACTTAAGCAATTCTCCCACCTCAGCCTCCCAAGTAGCTGGGACTATAGATGCACATCACCATACCAGGCTAATTTTTGTATTTTTTTGTAGAGATGACGTTTCACCGTGTTGCTTAGGCTGGTTTTGAACTCCTGAGCTCAAGCAATCCTCTGGCTCTCAGTGAAATGCACTGAGGACTTCTCAGGAGAAGGGACGGAGCCACCACAGCTCTCCTTTAAGGCTAGCAGGAAAGCAATCTGCCTCCCAGTTACACCCCTTACCCAGTCTTCCAGATATTCAGATCAGACAGGCACCTCTTTTCATCTGCATGGATGCTGATGTTCCATGTACAGAGGGATTGTGACTCTGCCTATCATGCAAGCCTGAACCTGGAAAGCACGTCTATGGGGATGCAGTCACCCTGAAGTGTTCCACAAATGCTGCCTACAGATGTACCCACACCAAGCTCCTATGGGAGAAGCTGCAGCTGTGTCTGCAGTGGTTGACAAGAGAGAAAAGAAGTCACCTTCTCTAAGACCCTTCACAAGCACCAGGGGAGAACCAGTAGTAAGCACCCCATTCAGCTCCCACAAACTTGGTAAGGCAGGTCTCACACCCACAGTGTTCTGCTAGCAGCAGCTAGCTGCATTCCAGGCAGCCTGCACTCAGAACTCAAAACTGCCCCAGGCCATAAGCCTTCCTGAGACAAAAAACCTAGCCTTCAGATCATGCCCCTCCTGGTGGTCCACTCACGAAGCAGGGTATCCACCTCTTGTGCCCATGGTTATAGCATACTTCCTGTGGTTCTAGTCAACAGGGTTTTTCTCCACTTGAGATTATATTGCAGATCTTCACTGGGAGCTTCTTTCTACCTGTGACCACCACCTGAGTTAACTGACAGACTTTCATGAGGTCCCATGTGACGTAGGATCAGGAATGGCTTTCCTTCATCCCTGCTGGAGTCTGGGAGTGCATGCAAAGCACATCCCAATGCCACTCCTTCTCATATACTTCCCACTGCTCACTAAGTTAGCTCCAGCACTGGGTAGGATTAAGGGCTTCCCGTGTGGCCTGGGTTGCCCAGCTCCCCTGTAGGAGAGCGTGTCATAGCAGCAGTGTCTCCTCCTTTCATGGTGTGCAAACTCAGTTTTCCATCTGGTTCACAGTATAGGCTGCTGTCTTACACTTCTTTCAAAGGGTTGGTGGTTTCTTTCAGTTTTTCTCTTAAGTTCTTTGGTTGCTTATTGGAAAAATGTTCACAGTGTGACTCTCTATACACTATTTTGTCTTTCCAAGTAGGAGAGCTATGCTAACATTGCCTCCAACATGCCATCTTGAAAAAAGAATTAAAGATGAATTCTATGAAATATCCAAAGAACAGATCATCCCAAACTGTTCTAGAGAAGGGAAAGGAGGAACGTTTCCCAGTGCCCTCTATGAGACAAACATAACATTGATGCCCAAACCAGAAAAAAAAGTTGAAAAAAGAAAACCATAGGCAAATTTCACTCTGAAACATAGATATAAAAATCCTAAAAATAATATTAGCAAACCAAACCCAACAGTTAAAAAACATATGTAACATTATAACTGAAATGAGTTTATCCCAGGAATTCAAGGGTGGTTTAATAGTCTATAAATATCTTTTATAATATTAACAAATTAATAGAGAAAAACCATATGATCTCAACTTTACAGAAAAAAATGCTTGAAAATATTCTATATCAATTCAAAATGTGAGATTTTGTTTGTTTTTAAGCATTTCTTACAATGGAACAGAGTCCTGAGGCAGACAGGCAGAAACAAAATTTGAAATGTTACAATGTTAGGGAAAGGAAGGAGCTATCCAATAAATGGTGCTGAGAAAATGGATTCTCTCTGTGAAAAATAAAATGACACTGGACCTCTTACCTCATACTGTATTAGTCTGTTCTCATGCTGCTAATAAAGACATACCTGAGACTGGGTAATTTATAAAGGAAAGAGGTTTAATGAACTCACAGTTCCACACAGCTGGAAGGCCTCACAATCATGGCAGAAGGCAAAGAAAGAACAAAGGCATGTCTTACATGGCAGCAGGCAAGAGGACTTGTGCAGGGAACTCCCATTTATAAAACCATCAGATCTCAAGAGACTTGTTCATTATCATGAGAACAGCATGGGAAAAATCCACCCCCATGTTTCAGTTACGTCCTCACGTTTCGGGTCCCTCCCATGACACCCAGGGTGAAGTTTGGGTAAGGACACAGAGCCAAACCATATCGTATACCATACATAAATGTTAATCCCACATGGATTAAGGACATTATTGTAAATGGCAAAACTTTAAGACTTTTGAAAGAAAACATGGAAGACTATCTTTATAACCTCAGTATAGAAGAGGTTCTATGTGATAATAATGTTGAATATTGTCATACAATGTAACCTAGAAATTCCACATCTCCCCATAAAGGCATACATTAAGAATGTTCATGGTAGTTAAACTCATATTTTCACCCAGGTCACTAATAGATATTAGTAATGAATAGGTAACTAAAATAACTAATGGATATTAGTAACCAATAGGTAACTAAACTAATGGGTACTAGTTATTTTTCCTGATCCTCTCCCTCTTCCCACTCTCCACTCTCCTGTAGGCCCCAGTTTCTGTTGTTCCCCAGTATGTGTCCATGTGTTCTCATCATTTAACTCCCACTTACAAGTGAGAACATGTGGTATTTAGTTTTCTGTTCCTGCATTAGTTTGCTAAGCATAATGGCCTCCAGCTCCATCCATGTCCCTGCAAAGGACATGAGATCTCTTTCTTTTTTATGGCTGCATAGTATTCCATGGTGTATACATACCACATTTTCTCTATACAGTCTATCATTGATGGCCATTTAGGTTGATTCCATGTCTTTGCTATTGTAAATTGTGCTGCAATGAACATACACATGCAATGTCTTTATAATAGAACTATTTATATTCCTTTGGGTATGTACCCAGTGATGGGATTGCTGGGTCAAATTGTATTTCTGTCTTTATGTCTTTGAGGAATCACCACACAGTCTTCCACAATGGTTGAACTAATTTACACTCCCACCAGCAGCATATCAGCATTTTTTCCTTCACAACCTCACCAGCATCTGTTATTTTTTGACTTTTTAATAATAGTCATTCTGACTGATGTGAGATGGTATCTCACTGTGGTTTTGATTTATATTTCTCTAATTGTCAATAATATTAAGCTTTTTTTCATGTGATTGTTGGTCACATGTATGCCTTCTTTTAAAAAGTGTCTGTTCATGTCCTTTGCCCACTTTTTAATGGGATTGTTTGTTTGTTTGTTTTCTTATAAATGTGTTTAAGTCCTTTATAGATGCTGGATATTAGATCTTTGTTGAATGTAGTTTGCAAGATGTTTTTCCCATTCTGTAGGTTGTCTGTCTACTCTGTCTATAGTTTATTTTGCTGTGCAGAAGCTCTTTAGTTCAATTAGATCCCATTTGTCAATTTTTGCTTTTGTTGCAATTGCTTTTGGTGTCTTCATCATAAACTATGTGCCCGTGCCTATGTCCTGAATGATATTACTTAGGTTGTCTTCCAGGGTTTTTACAGTTTGGGGTTTTCTTGTGTGTGTTTTTTTTTTTTTTTTTTATCTTACTTTAAGTTCTGTGATACAAGTGCAGAATGTGTAGGTTTGTTACATAGGTATACGTGTGCCATGGTGGTTTGCTATACCTATCAACCCATCGTCTAGGTTTTAAGCCCTGCATGCATTAGCTATTTGTCCTAATGCTCTCCCTCCCTTCATCCCCACCCTGCGACTGGCCCTGGTGTGTGTTGTTCCCCTCCCTGTGTCCATGTGTTCTCATTGTTCAACTCCCACTTATGAGTGATAACATGTGGTATCTTGTCTTCTGTTCCTGTGTTAGTTTGCTGAGGATGATGGCTTCCAGCTTCATCCACATCCCTGCAAAGAACATGATCTCATTCCTTTTCATAGCTGCATAGTATTCCATGGTGTATATGTACCACATTTTCTTTATGCAGTCTATCATTGATGGGCATTTGGGTTGGTTCCATGTATTTGCTACTGTAAACAGTGCTGCAGTAAACATATGTATGCATGTGTCATTACAGTAGAATGATTTATATTCCTCTAGGTATATACCCAGTAATGGGATTGCTGAGTCAAATGGTATTTCTGGTTCTAGATCCTTGAGAAATCGCCACACTGTCTTCCACAATGCTTGAACTAATTTACACTCCCACTAACAGTGTAAAAGTGTTCCTATTTCTCCACAGCCTTGCCAGTATCTATTGTTTCTTGACTTTTTAATAATCACCATTCTGACTGGCATGAGATGGTATCTCACTGTGGTTTTGAGTTGCATTTCTCTAATGATATTGAGCTTTTTTTCATATGTTTTTGGCCACATAAATATCTACAACCATCTAATCTTTGACCAACCCTGGCAAAAACAAGCATTGGAGAAAGGATTCCCTATTTAATAAATGGTGCTGGGAAAACTGGCAGCCATATGCAGAAAACTGAAATTGGACCCCTTCCTTACACCTTATACAAAAATTAACTCAAGATGGATTAAAGACTTAATTGTAAAACCCAAAACCATAAAAACCCTAAAAGAAAACCTCGGCAACACCATTCAGGACACAGGTGTGGGCAAAGACTTCATAATGAAAATGCCAAAAGCAATTGTAACAAAAGCCAAAATTAACAAATGGGATCTAATTAAACTAAAATCTTCTGCACAGGAGTAAGATCAAGATCCTGAATTGCTTCTCTGAAGAATTGTACTAGCAGATGAAACATGGCTTTACTAGTATGATCCTGAAGACAATGCACAATCAAAGCAATGGCTACCAAGATGTGGACATGGTCCAGTCAAAGCAAAAGTAGACTGGTCAAGAACAAAGTTATGGCAACAGTGTTTTGGGATGCTCAAGGCATACTGTTTGTTGACTTTCTGAAGGACAAGAAGAATTGTAATAGGAGATGAAGTATTTCTTTTATTATGAGAGCATTTTGAGAAAGTTATCCAAAACTTTAGCAGAAAAATTCCCAGGAAAGTTTTACCAGAGAGTTCTTCTCTACCATGCCAATGCTCCTGCTCATTCTTCTCATCCAATAAGTACAATTTTGTGAAAGTTTTGATGGGAAATTATTAGGCATCCACTTTATATTTCTGATTTCGTTGCTTCTGACTTCTTTTTGTTTCCTAATCTTAAAAAATATTTAAAAGGTACCCATTTTTCTTCCATTAATATTGTAAAGAAAAGACTGCATTGTCTTGGTTTAATTCCCAGGAACTTAAACTCTTTAGGGATGAACTAAATGGCTAGTATGATTGTTTACAAAATTGTCTTGACCTTGATGGAGATTATGTGAGAAATAAAGTTTATATTTTTTATTTTTACCTTTTCATTTCATTTTCTACAAACTTTTTCAATATCTCCTCCTGTATATGTTAAATACTTTTCTACGTAAGAAATGTTATATAATAAACATCTTAATGCAAAAATTATTGAGGTAGAGAAAGCACAGAGAAAGAAGTCAGGAAACCTAAGCCTAACAGAAAACACCTGTGTTGACTCAAGGTTAATCAATTAAAGATGAGATTCATTCCTCCAATAATAGCAAGCAGCCTTACCTAAAGTAATTAGCAAATACCTGCTCTGAAGACTGAGGGCTGACGAGCTTAGATTGCTTCCTTGGACATTTACAAAAATCACTAAAGTGACAGAAACAAATTGAGACCTTGTTATACAATTGAATGGAAATGAGAAAAAGATGAGTTATGAAGAGCAAACATTTAAAAAACTCTCACAGGGAAAATAGGAATTAATGTGAATTTAGAGTGCTACCTTGAGCCAATATGTCTGCCCTGACAGAAATGCAGATCCAATTCCTCGTAAGGAGGGTCTCCAGGTTGGGGAAAGGTGTGTCACCATGTCACCTCAGCACAAGTATCTCAAATCTCTTCTTCACTCAGATTCCCTGTTCATCAATAATTATTCGGATTGTAATTTGATTTTCCTTTTCCAAGTCATTTTTCCTATCCTGTTTCCTCGAGTAACAGAATTCTGAGACAAGTTTTATCTTTTCATTTATAAATATGTCTCTGTGTGTGTGTGTGTGTGTGTTTACGTCACACACACAGTAGCAAAAGACAGTTCTGTGTGAGTCTGGCAGCATGAGGCACCTGTCTCTAGACACCAATGCTCCCAGTCTAGTACAAGATGCAAAGACCATTGCTCAAACACATTCTGCATAATGACTAAAGGATCTGTAGACAATCCCTGGCAATGCCTTTCAAAACTTCCCTGCAACTGAGTACAGACAAAGAAGTAAGTCTGGACATCAAAATGCATATTTGATCAAAAGGAAAAGATCCCAAGCAACTGCCATCTGCATATGCATCTCTCTCTTTTTGATATTGAGGATGCTTTAGAATTAATATGGAGTCTAGGCAATCCTGCCCCTCTGCTTTCCCATAGAAATAGATACTTCCGGAGAAGGAGTGGCTTCAGCTATTGGCTTCTCTCTAAATCTCATCAAGTTCTACACCCTGCCATTGCTGCCTTTCTCACAACAATCATTCTGCTTGCACAGGATCAATTTCATCTTAGGACAGAATCACCAAATCTGAGTAATTATTGAACACTGTGGTCACTAATAGTTGATCCTAGAACACAGAGAGTTTTAAAAGTACACCAGAGGAAGCTATTTTATAATGCAACAGAAGCGCCACTCGCTTACTTGGATAATTGAGGAGATAACTTTCATAGTGCCCTAAAGATTGATATCCATGTTTTGTTTCACCCCCAATTAAATGTATGTAACTATTTGTAAAGGGAGGAGAGAAAGTGAGAACAAAAGCAAGGCCAAATGGGCAAACAGACGTCAAAGGAAATATGTACTTCAGCCAAAATTTGGGATTATAGTATCCCTTATCTAGGTGGAAGGGTTTGTTGCTACGGAGAGAACATAGTAAAGCTCTCCTTTTCCACTGAAGGATCCCAAAGGCCTAGTATGATGAGCTGGGAGCTTGGCCTTTGCTGGTAACACCTGCTGCATACTCAGAATTTTCTGGTCTTTTTTTTTTTTTTTTATTTTGCATCCGACAAAGGTCCAATACCTATCATCCATAAAGAATTAAATCAACAAACAGAAAACAAACAACCTCATTAAAAAGTGGGAAAGGGACATGAACAGACGGTTTTCAAAAGAAGACATACAAGGGACCAACAAGCATAGAAAAAACGCTCTACATCACTAATCATTAGAGAAATGTACACTGAAACCACAATGAGACACCATCTCACACCAGTCAGTATGACTATGTTAAAAAGTCAAAAAATAACAGATGCTGGTGAGGTTTTAGAGAAAAGGGAATGCTTACACACTGCTGGTGGGAATGCAAATTAGTTTGGCCATTGTGAAAAGCAGTTTGGTGATTTCTCAAAGAACTCAAAGCAAAATTAACATTCAACCCAGCAATCTCATTATTGACTATATGCCCAAAGAAATAAAAATCATTCTACCAAAAGGACACATGTACATGTATGTGCATCACAACACTATTCGCAATAGCAAAGACATGGAATCAATCTAAATGCTCATCAATGGTGTACTGGAAAAAAAATGTGTTGCATATGCACCATGGAATACTACACAGCCATAAACATAATGATATCAGCCAGGCATGGTGGCTCATGCCTGTAATCCCAGAAATTTGGGAGGCTGAGGCAGGTGGATCACCTGAGTTGGGGAGTTCGAGACCAGCCTGACCAACATGGAGAAACCCTGTCTCTGCTAAAAATACAAAATTAGCCAGGTGCGGTACCCAGCTACTCAGGAGGCTGAGGTAGGAGAATTGCTTGACCCGGGAGGCAGAGGTTGCAGTGAGCTGAGATCGCACCACTGCCCTCCAGCCTGGGCAACAAGAGTGAAACTCCATCTCAAAAAAAAAAAAAAAAAGATACCAAGTCCTTTGAAGCAACATGGATAAAGCTGGAGGCCAGTATCCCAAGCAAATTAACACGGAAACAGAGCTCTCACTTACGGGTAGGAGCTGAACACTGAGTTCACATAGACACACAAAAAAAAGGAACAATAGACGCTGGGACCTACTTGAGGGTAGAGGGAGAAAGGAGGGTGTGG
The DNA here is from genome assembly GCF_002776525.5 of Piliocolobus tephrosceles. Taxonomy (NCBI): domain Eukaryota; kingdom Metazoa; phylum Chordata; class Mammalia; order Primates; family Cercopithecidae; genus Piliocolobus; species Piliocolobus tephrosceles. The sequence goes on along the minus strand of NC_045435.1, from coordinate 6,673,722 downwards.
ATCAAAAATCTACCTATCAGGTACTATGCTTATTGCCTGGGTGGCAAAATAATCTCTCCACCAAACCCATGTGACATGCAATTTACCTACATAACAAACCTGCACATGTACCCCTGAACATAAAATGAAAGTTAAAAATCTAAGTGATTTTTTTCTATTTGGCCTATAATACATCCATCACAAAACAGAATTACACTGATTTTCCCTCTATATGTGTGTAACCAAATCTTTTAGGAAAGTAAAAATCCAGTGTCTCCCCCCCACCCCCGCCCAATATTTTAGGATAAAATAGAAGCATTGAGAAAACGTGTGATACTTAACTGTAGTTTTGTGAATTTCAGAGCAGAAAGTAGGAGCTATGTCAATTAGCACAATAGACAAATGTGAAGAAGAGAAAGAATAAAGTATAGCTAGATATAACAGAGCAGAAAATCACTGAAATTTAATCTGCTAATTGTTTTATGCAACTCATTGTGCTCTTCCCACAGATACTGTCAGATCAAGGAGAAAAGTAACAGAGTCACATCGCTTCCTAAAGAAATAGTCCAATGTCTTTAATAATCAGAGATTCAGCATTCAGCTTCTAAGGAAGGATTGACTCTTCCTGATTCCTTGGGGATTAGTCTTAATAACCACAGACAGAAGAACTCATAGCAATGACCCAGGATGAAATTTTTAAAATATTTTATTCTAGAACACACAAAAAGTACAGCAGTGATCTCATGCTCATGGAATTCACTGATCTTGCCACATTCCACACCATCCTGAAGCCACTGGCTTGACAGGATGGTGGAATGGTCTTTTTGAACACTCAGTTATAATGCCAGTTAGATGGCAATACCTTGCAAGGCTTGTACGAGGCCCTCCAGGAGGCTGTATATGCTCTGAATCAGCATCCAATATATGGTACTTTTTCTCTCAGAGCCAGAAGTCACAGGTCCAGGTATCAAGGGGTGGAGATGGGAGAGGCACCATTTCCTATTCACTCGTAGTAACCCACAGACAAAATGTATGCTTCCTGTTCGTTAGACTTTATGCTCTGTTGGCTTAGACGTCTTAGTCCCAGAGGCAAGAATACTTCCAACAGGAGATACAACAATACTTCCATTAAACTAGAAGTTGAGACTGCCACTTTGGGCTCCTCATGCCTCTGAGTCAACAGCCAAGAAGGGAGTTATGATGTTGGCTGCGGTGATTGATCCTGACTACCAAGGGTAAATAGGACTACTACTCCCCAACAGAGATAAGGCAGAGAAGTCTGAAATACAGAAGATCCCTTAGGGCATCTTTTAGTATTACCATGCCCTGTGATTAAGGTCAATGGGAAACTACAACTACCCAATCCAGGTAGGATTACAAATGACCCAGACTGGTCAGGAAAGTAGGTTTGGGTCACCCCACAGGTAAAGAGCCACAACGAGCTGAGGTCCTTGCTGAAGGCAAAGAAAAATACAGAATGTGTAGTAGCAGAAGACAGCTATAAATACCAGTTACAACTACATGACCAGTTATAGAAACGAGAATTATAATTTCATGAGTATTTCCTTCTCATTTTGTTATGAATATATTTGGGTGTACATGGATCTATATTAAGCAAATATATTTGCTTTATTTCCGATCTTATTTCCTTATCATGTAAGATGATATGTGTGAACTTTATATCAGTATTTAACTATTGCTAATTTTACATCATAGTATTCAAGTGTAACCTGTAGGATATGTGTGTGTGTGTATGTGTGTGTATGTAACTTGTACATAGTATTCAAGTGTAACCTGTAGAGTATCAGAAGAGTAAATGTCACTGAAAGACTTTACCTTCTCTTCTGAGGAAAGGATTAGTATTCCTTGTGTACACAGGATCCTCGTATCATGGTATGTGGAATTACGGCCTTGTTTTTGTCTTTATTTGGAGGTTAGGAATGGTTTAAGGAGATTCATATGGGTGCCAAGCTTACAAGGAGTAGATCGTGATGGTTAATTTTATGTGTCAACTTGACTGGGCTAAGGGATACCCAGATTTCTGGCAAAACATTATTTCTGAGTGTGTCTGTGAGGGTGTTTCTGGGAGAGATTAGCATTTGAATGGGCAAACTGAGTAAAGAAGATTGCACTCACTAAGGTGGGTGGAGGTAATCCAATATGTAAATGGAACATAAATGTGGAAGAAAGGTGAATTTGCTTTTTTTCTTTGTTGGAACTGAGACATCCAAGTTCCTCTGCCTTTGGACATATATAATGCTGGTTCTCAGGCCTTCAGACTCAGACTGGGACTTATACCATCAGCTCCCCTTTTTCTCAGGCCTTTGGACTTGGAATGAATTATACTACCAGCTTTCCTGGTTCTGCACCTTGCATATGACAGACTGTGGGGCTTCTCAGCCTCTACAATCACATAGGCCAATCCCTATAATGAATTTCCCCATATATATCTATATTATTGTGGGGCTTCTTGGCCCCCATAATCACATGAGGCAATTCCTATCATAAATTTTCTCCTCTATCTATCTATCTACCTATCTATCTATCAATCAATCATCTGTCTATCCTATTGGTTTTATGTCTCTGAGGAACCCTGACTAATATACCAGGGTAAGAAATCTACAGAGATGTGAAAAACTTTGCCCTATTAAAAAAAGCATCAGCTACTAACCAGCTGGTACCGAATTGAGTGGATCCCTAAATCTTAGTAAGGTCTAGGTTCAATGAACTTGCAAAGAGAGAGAGTTTGAAGTTAAAAGCATGACTACAGCTTGTGTGAGCAATAACTATTGTTGACATGTGGTGTGATGATGCTGTAGTAATCAGAGAAAATCTTTTTCACAAGCTCCCACCTGGATTTTTAAAACATTTCAGTGGAAACAACCAAGTGTCAGTCTTTCAACAGCTGACTGCTTGCTTCACCTTTCTTTCTTTCTCCAGCAGTCTACTTTGCAGTCTACTTTGGATCTTTCACTACCCCTTAGCAACTCCTCCAGCATTGTGAAAAATACAGATGAAATTCAAATCAAGCCATTTGCCTTCAACTGCCAGTTCGATAAGGCAAGAAAACGGACATATTGCAAACTTATTTTTATAGTAGTTATCCATAGAATAATTGTAATTATCCCCACATTCATGGTAGTAACATCTGCTTATTACACCACTGTCCTTTTCCAACCATTATACTTGCAGTCCATCGCTTCCTGAATGTGAAAGTAATAATCTATCCCCAGAGGAAACCAAGGATTATTATTGCCATTCTTTGTTTGTTTAGACCAAGAAACGCAGCCAAACTCCAGTTTTTGCCTAAGGGTAAATCTTTTGGGATTCTTGAATATGGATTAAAAGTAGTGTGTGGTGAAGATTACAATGATCTCTAGTCTACTGACAGTAAAAGATGATTTGTTCCAAGTCAGTGACTACGTGGGACTTTCATATTCGCTTCAGCATTTCACAGCAAAAACAGCACTGGATTGGGAGTTAGAAACCCAGGTTCTAACCCTGTCTGTGCTACTCCTCATGCTCCTTGCAGAAGTCATATAACTTCTCCAGACCTTATGTCTCTTTCTAAATTTTAATTTATACTCTAGCTAAGGTCTCTCCTAGCTGTGACCTTCTTTGAGTCCTTCCCTCTAGCAGCTCTATGCTTCCGCTAACCAAAACTTGGAAAAGTGCAAGATTCAACTTTGGAGCCTTAAAGGCGATTGCGACCTTTGCCAAGTTGGGAATCACCTACAGCTGTTACTCTAGCCTTGCACCTCTAGGGAGACAGTCAGTCAGAAAAGTTTCTTAATAAATAGGGCTAGCCCTTGGCTAAGCAGTCAGATAGGTGGAATTTGCATTTTACACTCCTCCCAATTTCTATTTCAGAGTACCCTTCATGCCAGGCAATTTTCTTATATCCTGCAGAACCAGCCTTTAGCAGTCAACTAAACCATAGGATGTAGGTGGCCGATAAGCCTAAGGTAGGATTTCTTCTAAAAACTATGTTGGAACAGAAGATTCTTCAAGAATGAAAAAGACCCAACAGTGTTCCCAGCATGTGCCTCTCTTTTAGTCTTCCCTTCCACCCATCCAGTTACTGAAGCCCAATTCTTAAGGGCTATCCTGGGTTCATCTTTCTAGCATACCCACCATGTAGTCCACCAGTAAATCCAATCAGCTCCATTATTGAAGAAGATCCAAAATCCAACTGTTCTTCATCATACCCATTATTATTATTCTAATTAAAGCCTTTGCATTTGAGGGGTAGTAGATACAGAGAAATAAAGGATAAGCAAAGAGAAGCAGGCTTGGTTTAATGCAGAAGTCAGTAGACACTAGAAAGAATTTGTTTTCTGAGAAGAAACGCCATGTATATATAACAACTTAGCAACCAGTACTGAGGGAAAGATGCTTCTCATCTAGCTTTGGCAACAGCCTGCTAATCAGTCTTTCTGTTTCTGCCCATGCCCACAAGAAGGCTATTTTCATCCCAGCAGGCTGTTCTACAAAGGCTGCCAGAGAAAGCCAGTTAACAGGAAAATAAGATTATGGTCAAAATTCCCCCATGGCTTCCCATCTCTCTTGGGTTCAAAGCCAAAATCTCATCCACTGTATACTTATCCCTGTGTACTTGCCCCCCTGACATCTCTGACCTCACCTCCTCCCACTCACCTTACTCCCCCTGCTCCCCTGCACCAGCTCTCTCCTCATTCCTCAGATACACCAGGCATGCAGCTTAGGACCTTCATGCTTGGTGTCCTCGCTGCCTTCTCTGCTTGGAAACCCATCCCTCGGGGACCTTCAGGGCTTGATTCCTTGTAACATTCAGTCCACTAACTCTTCCAGAGACTTTTGCAAACCACATTATATGAGTGCACCACACACACACACACACACACACACACACACACTTGCACACAAACATACCTTCTCTATCCCCTTATTGTTTTTTGTTGTTTCACTTTTCACCACCTGACGTCATATATATTTGCTTATTACAGGTTGAATGTCCCTTATCTGAAAATCCAAAATGCTGCAAAATGTCAAACTTTTCGAGTACCAGTATGATGCTCAAATAAAATACTCATTGGAGCATTTCAGATTTGGGATTTTCAGATTAGGGATGCTGAATCAGTAAGTATAATACAAACATCCCCAAATCACAAAGATCTGAAACTTGAAACACTTCTGGTCCCATGCATTTCAGATAAGCGATAATCAACCTACATCTCCTATCCCCCTGTCCTCCTTCCATCCACCAGAGCAGAGCTGCCTCTTGTTTATTGTTGGAGTTTTGCTGTTGGGACAGTGCCTGATATGCCCTAAAGACTCACACACTTATGACAGTGAACGGACTGAGGGATGGATGAACCATTCTCTAATCCAAGAAAATACACGTTGGTCCTTCTTCCAGCTTCTTCTCAGAACACATCTACTGACATATTCTAGAAAGGTCATAACCAAATGGCATCCAGCTCTGGTAGGACAGGCTTTGCTTCAATCCGTCCTTACAATGAGGTAGTATATTGCTAGCAATTACCTACATATGACATTTCCTCTTTTGTTCTTGCTTTACTATTAGTTTTGTCCAGATGCATCAAGGTATGCTTAATTGACATGTACTATGGTCATACAATCTCGCATTCAGTCTAAGTCTATCAAAATAATTTCTAAGAAAATGTTCTAAGAAGAGGAGGTTTTAGAGTGTCAATACTCTAATTTCAATTGTCTGGGGCCCTGAGCCCCAATTCAAAACAACTGACTAGTTTACATTTACTGGTAGAAAAGTGAAAAGAACTAGAATTCACTAAGTCTCCACCAGCAACAAGCATTGTGCTCAGAGCTTGTCAAATGCTATCTCAGCAAATCTATGGTATCTCTATAAATCGTCCCATGATTTCAATCATATAAATGAAGAAAATGATGCCTGGGGTGACTTTAAAAACTTAGCCAAAGTTATAGAATCGAGAATCTGACACCTATCTGAATCCAAAATTCATTCTCCTTCTATATCAAAGACACAACATTCATACCATTCAAGGGAAAAATCAGTCCTTTTTCCTTCTCATGCAGAAGCCCATGACTAATATTATTTGGCTAAGGATTTTGTTGAGGGGTCAGAAGAGTTCTAAAGAGGTATTCTCAAGCTTGAAATCCACAGCCTCTGAAACGGAACTTACCTAGCATGCACAGGGATTTGATCAGTTTTCACGGGAATTTACTTCTAGCTTAGGAAAACTCAAGCACAGAATGAAGACTTATCTACATATTAATGTCCACATTAGTTTAAAAACCATTGAAAACAATTATTCCAGACGAGTTTTCTGAAATGCTAATAAGAACTGGTTTCCAAATATTAAGTAGTACCTTGTAGCTTCTGGGAGTACAAACTGAACCTTCCTCCTTCTCTGTAGCTGTTTCAGAAGTCCAGCCTTTCATTCGGGCATGACTTGAGGTGCATTGGGCAGGTGCTGGGGACGCAGCAGGGAACAGTGAACACTGTGCTACTCCTTTCATACTCATGGTCTGATGTAGCAAGCAGACAATTATGTGGATCTTTAATTCCTTTTTTGTTAAATGTTATCAACAAGTGCAGAGTTGTGCGATTACAGAACCTATAATCCCTGCTAAAGCGGTCACGATAGCCTTTCTTGAGAAAGTAATGTTTGAGCTGAGAGCTAATCAATGAAGAGACATGTCTTAGGTGGAGGGATTGCGAAGTGGTGGCTGAGAGTCAGTTTTCTCTGGCAGAGAGAGCAGCTTGTAGCAAAGCCCTGAGGTGGGAAGGAGACTAATACATATGAAGAACTAAAGGGAGGCCATGTGGCTGGAAGCTGAATTTGAGGAGTGAGAAGAGGAGAAGACTGCAGTGAGATGAAGCTTCCCAGATGGAAAGAGCTTGAGAGGGATTCTGGGATGGGCTCCAAGAGCTATAAGAAGTAAGGAAATGTTTTAGGCAAGCATGCTTTATTCAGATTTGCATTCTGAAGGGTTCACCCTAGACGTAGTATGGAGAGTAGCTTCATGCAATGGAAGCTAATTAAACATAGATGTAGGAGGTGGAGCTGATAAATACAGAGAAGACAGTGAGAATGCAAAGGCCAGAAAACAAAAATAAGAGTAGCAATGAATTTGTATGAAAGTCAACGCACTTGGGATATGTCTACAAGGTAGAATCAACAGAACCTAGTGATGCATTGGATATAAAAGATAAGGGAGAGGGGTGTCAAAAATGACTCCTAGATTTCCAGTAGGTTGGCTGGACGGTCACACTGTACCCTGGAGAGGAAAACACAGCAGGAGTACATTTGAGGATGGGGCATGGAAAGCATGAATTCATATTATACTTTGACTCTGAGTTGCCCATGAGACATCCAGTGGGATGTTGAGTGAGCAGTTGAGTATTTGAGATCACTCCGAGGAGCTATCATCTGGGCTTGGGACTTAAATGTGGAAATAGATGCAATCACTTGGGAAAAGAACATAAAGTGTTAAGAGGATGGAGTCATGACAAACTAAAATACTTAAAGGTCAGGTAGAAAAGGAATGAATGAACAGAGAGACGTGGTGGAATTTCATCACATGCTGCCTTGGTATTACAGCTCCCCTTGAAAATGCCAGTGAACTTGTTTAGGTGAACCCATTAAAGTAGGGCATACCCAGGAAATCAGAATAAACAGTGTTTTCAACACTTTTTCTAATAGCAGAGAGAGCCAAGACAGGTCTTTGTGAATCAGCCAAAACAAAAATTGTTTATGTACCCACCCATAATTACATAAGGCATTGAGTTTGCTCTGATCCTTATCCCTTCCAAAACTGCATTTTTATTTTTACTATTTCAATCCCAATTTTGACAATTTATTCCTATTCTTTTTCTGTCCTACTTCTGTACTACTAGAAGTGTGCTTAATTGGTATCATTTGTTTGGCAAAGTAATTAAGTCTCTATTACACAGTCATCCCTTGTTGTCCATGGGTGATTGGTTCCAGGACCCCACACAGATACCAAAATCAGCAAATGCACAAGTCCTTTATATAAAATGGTTTAATATTTGCATATAAACTACACACATTCCCCCAATACTTTAAGTAATCTCTGGATTACTTATAATACCAAACACAGTGCTTACACATCACTTCACTTGTGTGGATTCGACATAGTATTATGTGTGGAAAGTTCAAGCTTTGCTTTTTGGAAATTTGTGAAATTTTTTTCCCAAGTATTTCAATCCATAATTGGTTGAATTCATAGATGCAAAACCCACAGATATGAAGGGAAGATTCCAGTTTATTTTAAATAAAACATTATTCATTATTCTTCCTTTCCTAGAAGGAACTCTTATTCTGAATTTAGTGTTTATATTCTCTGAATTTATTTATTTATTTTTTTTGAGACAGAGTCTCGCTCTGTTGCCCAGGCTGGAGTGCAGTGGTACGATCTCGGCTCATTGCAAACTCTGCCTCCTGAGCTCACGCCATTCTCCTGCCTCAGTCTCCCGAGTAGCTGGGACTATAGGCGCCTGCCACCATGCCCGGCTAATTTTTTGCATTTTTGGTAGAGATGGGTTTTACAGTGTTAGCCAGGATGGTCTCGATCTCCTGACCTCATGACCCACCCGCCTTGGCCTCCCAAAGTGCTGGGATTACAGGCGTGAGCCACTGCACCCAGCCCCTCCCTACATTTCTTAATACATTTACCAAATATTTTCAAACCTATAAAGTTTTACATGATTTTAATTTTATAAATGGCATCAAATTGTATTATTCTGAAACTTGTTTTTCTTGCTGAACACTATGTTTTTTATATATACCCATGCTGATACTGGCAACTCTAGTTGATTCATTTTAACTGCTGTATAGTATTCCAGGGGATGACTTTGCCACAATTTCTTCTCTTTTCTTGTTGAACATTCCAGTTGTTTCATTGTTTTTGCTATTACACACAGCTATAATAGTTATTTTTATACATTTCTTCTATGTAGATTTGCTATGGTTTTTTTGAAGTATGAACCAGAATTGTCAATTTACTGGCCAAAGAGTATACACATATTTGGCTTTACTAGTTATTATCAAGCTACCCTCCAAAGAGTCACCAGCAATGTTTGAATTCCCACAGAATAGATGTACTGAGATGAGATGAGCATAGGATGCCAAGGGCACCACAGAGGATACCAATCAGACTGAGGAGGGAGAAGGACCACAGAAGGAGATTACATCTGAGCTAGCATTTGAAAAATAAGTGGGAACATACCAGAGAGCAAAACATCCATGGTTTTAAACAAAAGCAAAAAAGAACATGTCAAGTTCAAAGAAAGGAGAGTATTTTGAAATGCTAAGAAACAGATGTAAGGGGAGAGTGGAAAAAATTCTACAACACTAAAAGAAATGGAAAGACTAGCTGTAGATTATAAAAGGCCTTGGCTGGGTACGGTGGCTCATGCCTGTAATCCCAGCACTTTGGGAGGCCGAGGCAGATGGATCACCTGAAGTCAGGAGTTCAAGACTAGCCTGGCCAACATGGGGAAACCCTGTCTCTACTAAGAATTAAAAAAAAAAAAAAAATAGCCAGGCGTGATGGCACGTGCCTGTAATCCCAGCTACTTGGGAAGCTGAGGCAGGAGAATCACTTGAACCCAGGAGGCGGAGGTTGCAGTGAGCCAAGATTATGCCATTGCACTCCAGCCTGGGCAACAAGAGTGAAACTCCATCTAAACAAACAAACAAAGAAAAGGCCTTGTGCCATGTGCAGGGGTTTGGACTTGATCCTTCAAGTGATGGGAAGTGCTCAAAGAATATTTATTTTACAGAAAGTGGTAGTATTAGGATTTTTCCCTCAGTAAGATTCCCCCTGGGTCTTATATGGATAGTGATTAGGAATAGGCAAAAACAAAAGCAAGACTGTCAATTAGATTTTTGCAGGTTGATGATCCAGGCTGGAAAGAATGGTCCTTTATCCTAATAGTAGTGGGGATAGTGAGGAAGAAATTAAGGATGTTAAAAAAATGTTCAACAGAATGTGAGGGATAAATTGAAGGTGAACCTTGTGGTGCCAAGCAAATAGGGAATTAAGGAGGAAGAGATTTGGGGAGTGTAGTTTGAGGATGAGGAGAGAAGATGACAATTTCAGTTTTGTGTTTATTGAACTTAAGGCTCACATGGAAAAGCCAAGCAGGAAATGAGGGCTTGGAATTCAGGTGAGAGATCTGGGCTTGAGATACATGCTTAAGAATTATCAACTTACAGATAGAAAGTAGTCATAGCAATGGATTGGAGTGTTTGGAAAGAGTATATGAAGGATTGTAAGATCAGAAAGGATGGGCAGAACCTTAAGAAGCACAAAAACAGAAAATAAATAAGGTGATAGAGCCTAAAAAAGAGACAGAGAGACTGGCTGGAAAAATATGGAAAAAATCCAGGAGGATGTGGTGCCACCCAAGGATCCAGAAGTTTTAAATGAAAGAGTGTCCATTGACAAATGGTCCAGAGATCGCTAACAAAATATCACCAAAAAGCGTTTGTTGGACTTAGGCACAACGTGATCACTGGTGACCTTGGAAAGGGCAAGTACTCCTGAAGTCACCAGCGTATGAACTATCTCTAATTCAATAAGATATGGGTATTTATATAGTATTTGTACCACCACCACACAAAAAGTGTCTAATTGTTTCCTTTAACTAAAGCAAGTCAATTTATCTTCTTAGGCTCCAATTTGTTCAGTTGAATGAGGGGTAGGTCATATAAGTGAGAAATAGGGCACTCCCAGAGCTCAGAAGTGATCATGTTATCTCCTCAAATATATTTTTGTTTTGTTCATTTAATTTTCATTTCTAGGATTTGTTTTTTATGGTATCTGTCTCTCTCAGATTGTGAACTGATTTCTTGATTTATTTGCATTGTTCATCTGTGTTCTCTTGTATCTCACTGAGTTTCTTTAATATTATTATTTTGATTTTTTCAGCCATTTCATATATTTTCTTTCTGGTGGAATCCGTTGCTAGGGAATTATTGTGTTCCTTTGGAAATGTCATGTTTTCTTGCCTTTTCATGATTTTCTTTTGTACTTCTGTTGCTATCTATGCATCTGGTGTAACGGTTGTTTTTTCTAATTTTACGGATTGACTTTATAAGAAAACACTTTTTTCTATAGATGTATCTATAGTGTTGGTTGGGTGAGGTGCTTTGGCTCTGATTCTGGGTGAGGGCAGCAGTGTAGTCTCCGTATAATTTCTTTGTAACCAGCACAGTGGTGTATATGAGTTCCTCATTGGCTTAGGTGTGGTTGTTAGTGAAGGCTGTGGTGAGGCTTTGCTGGGAAAAGGACACCAAATGGACCAGTCCTTGGGTACCAGTGGTAATAGCGGTGGGCCAGGAATGCCAGTCCTTGGGCCCCCAGGTGGCATACATGGGCACTGGTGGTAATGAAAACCAATCTTTGATGTCCAGGTGGCTTGCTCAGGTACCAGCAGTGGCAGTAATTGGCTAGGCAGGTGGGCAGGTCTCCAGGTTTCTGAGTGGCATGCATAATGTCAGTGGTGGCTGTAGCCATAGCATGCCCCCCTCAGGCCCCTGTGTGGCACGTATGGGTGTTGGAGGTGGTTGTAGCAAGCTGGATGGGTCTTTCCCCAAGCCAAAGGGAGATTTTAAAGAACAAGAATCATTTCTACTCATCCATTCAATATTTATGTTGTCTTTACCAAAATTTTTTGATTGTAAGTTATTTTTCTTCATCAAAGTTCAAGTTATTCTCTCAATTTTTTATCTCAAGACAAAATAATTATTAAACAATTTTTTGAGCTGAGTGAATCTAGCCCCTTTTTTCTTTATAGTGTTTCGGCAAGATCTAAAATTAAAAATTCTTTCGGTAGTCTTTCCAATATTTTTAAAATATTTTTGTTAATTTTAAAATATTTAAACAACTAAATTGAGTTTAAGTAAGCAGATCATTACTGGCATAGCCACTATACTGTATATTCCTTAGGATGTAATACAAAAAGGCATTTATCTCAATGACACCATTCTCACAAGGGAAATGAAATAAAATGCTTGTTGCCAATATGAACACATAAAGGTCAGGTTTCCTTTACTATGATAAAGGTCAAACAAGTGGGCCCAATTGAGTTAGGCATTACAGAGTATATGTGGGCCAAATTTGAACTCCCTCAAAGTTTACGTTTAATTGAATTCAAATACCTGAAACTGCTTTTGAAAAATAAAACAAACAAACATAATTGTTGTCTTTCAAGAAAGACACCTTTAAGATAGGACACGAGACTTCTTGAATATGTCAGTGCTCTTTCAAAAGATCCCTAAACTTCTAAGTAAAATTTGTTGAGTTAAGCAAGGTTGGATCAACTCTACTGGTATCCTCTACTGGAAGGAAATTTATTTTTTTAGTGTTGACAGTGCAAGCCAACTTCAGACCTCATGGATATGTTTGTGGCTCTCCTTGTAGTAAAGTGAAAATAAAGGAAGGAGCTATGCATAACTGATCAGAGAAGAAGAGATGGCACGTTTGAGAAGAAAAGAGAGATATAAATTTACTGAATTTTTACCATGTATCAAACATCATTCAATGGCTTCACATGAAGTCTCTTTTAACTCCTGAAACAACTCTATTTAAACATCACTATTACACATAAATAAAACTAGCTCAGAGAAGTAACTTGCCCAAGACTGCGTAACCTATAAGAGGTGAAACCAGGGTTGTAATCCAGGTCTACCTGGTTCAAAGCCCAACTTATTCTCCTATTCTGGGAGTAAGGGGGCAAGGAGGCCATGTCACAGAAGAATGTCATAAAGACACCTGACTGTTGCATACCCATGTTCATAGCAGCATGTTCACAAGAGCAAAAAGAAGGACGCAACTCAAGAATCCATTGATGGATGAACAGATAACAAAACGGGGTATATGCATACAAAGGAATATTATTTAGCCTTTAAAAGGGAGAAAATTCTGACACTTGCTACAATATGAATGAACCTTGAGGACATTAGGCAAGGTGAAATAAGTCAGCCACAAAAAGACAAATACTGTATGATTCCACTCATATGAGATATCTAGAGTAGTCAAAATCATAAAAAGAAAATAAAATGGTCCTTACCAGAGGTCTGGGGAGGGGTAAATAGGGAGCTGTTTAATGAATACAAAGTTTCAGGGCCTGGAGCACTGGCTAACGCCTATAATCCCAGCATTTTGGGAAGCTGAGGGAGGTGGATCATCTGAGGTCAGGAGTTCAAGAGCAGCCTGGGCAACATGGCGAAACTCCATCTCTACTAAATATACAAAAGTTAGCTGGACATGGTGGTAGGCACCTGTAATCCCAGCTACTCAGGAGGCTGAGGCAAGAGAATCGCTAGAACCCAGGAGGCGGAGGTTGCAGTGTTGCAGTGAGCCAAGATGGCACCATTGTACTCCAGCCTGGATGACTGACACAGCGAGACTCTGTCTCAAAAAAAAAAAAAAAAAAAAAAAAAAAAGAATATAGAGTTTCAATTTTGCAAGATGAACTGACTTCCGGAGATTGGTTGCACAAGAACATGAATATACTTAACACTACCGAATTGTACATTTAAAAATCATTAAGATAGTAATTTTATATTGTGTATATTTTAGAACAACTGAAAAAGGTTTTTTTGTTTGTTGTTTCCTTCTTCACCTTTACCAATTATTTCACTTTCTTTTCTACTCAGTGTTATGTTCTTTTGCAAGGCAGGAATTAAGATCAATGAAATGAAGCTTCCACATAGACATACAATCTGTTCAATGGAAAAAAATTCCTAAAACCAAGAATATCCCTCCACTACACTAAACAGCCATTTATTTAAAGGACACAAATTCTTTAATAGAATTTACATAGTCCATTGGAGATGCGTCCTATACGACTTGTTTGTAGCTGATTTTTTTAGCCAGGGCATCTCAGGCTGAGAGAGAGGTCACTGTATCTAATAAACTCCAAAGCACTCAATGTGTATCAGGAACAATTCCAAGCACTTCACAGAATAAGTTCAAATAGTCTTCACAACTCTATGAAGTGGTATGATTATTATCTTCATTTCATAAGTGAGTGAATTAGGGCATTGAGAGGTTAAGTAATTTGCCCAAGGTCTAACAGCTAATAAATGGCAGAATCAAGATATGAACAAAAGCAGTCTGGCTCCAGAGTTTATGCTATCTAACTGGTCACTTGGATTTTTTTGTGGGTCTTCAAATACTATATACAAATACATTAAAAAGTAGGGATACAAGAAATTTTTTTGAAGTTTGAATTCCATTGTTTTCTTTCAAACTTGCTGGTGTTGCTAAGTAACTTAATATGTAGCTTCATATGGAGGTAAGATTAAAGTCTAAATGTGAGGCTCAAGCCAGCTAGCTCTGCTGCCCTCCCCACCACCCTCCTGCCAATAGATTCTGCTTCTATCTACACCCGGTCTACCCTAAGATCTACTTCAAACCTAAGCTCCTTATTGCCCTTTGACTCCTGACTGGGCTTCCCTGGAAAGCGTTCATATCGTTTTCCTGAGCTAATTTCTCCCACTCGGAACACAGCTGTTGAAATCAGGTTCCACCAATTGCCCTGATCCATCTGCAGTTCTCTCCATTCACAGAGTTTGAGTTGTCTGCGCGTCCCCCTTTGTTTTGAAGCTCACCCACATCTTGCCTCACTGTCAGAGCCTCTTGTCTCCTGTTTTGTTCTCTGAGGCTTTGTTCAGACCCCAACTTATTCTCCTATTCTGGGAGCAAGGCACTTGTTTCATGACCCATTGTCTTTTTTCTCTGGCCAACCTTCCATTTCTCTGGTACCAACACCTTAAGGTTCTCAACCCACACAGCATCATGGCAAGGGGCATTTTCCTTCACACTCTGCTGTCAATGTCTTCATCTCCTGGCCTGAAACTCACCCAGCTGCTTCAAAAAGAAAGGCCAGCTCTGTAATTTCTTTATGATTTTGAATTTTAAAAATCTATTTGGGGCCAGAATCCCAGCACTTTGGGAGGCCGAGATGGGTGGATCACCTGACATCAAGAGTTCGAGACCAGCCTGGCCAATATGGTGAAACCCTGTCTCTACTAAAATTACAAAAATTCGCCGGGTGTGGTGGTATGTGCCTGTAATCCCAGCTACTCAGGAGGCTGAGGCACGAGAATTGCTTAAACCTGGGAGGTGGTGGAGGTTGCAGTGAGCCAAGATCGTGCCATTGCACTCCAGCCTGGGCAACAGAGTGAGTCTGTCCAAAAAAAAAAAAAAAAAAAATCTATTTGGGGCAGAAAGTAAGAGGGTGTATGATCAAGAGAACAACTGATCATAGTGACCATTTTGTCAGCTGTGCCCACAAATTACTCACAGCTCAAACAATGCAAGTCACATTTGATCCGGTAGGATTTAAAGTAGGGGTGGGTGAACTTTTCTGTAAAAGGCCAGGTAGTAAATATTATAGGCTTTGTGGCTATACAGTCTCTGTGCCAGCTACCAAATTCTGCCTTTGCTGGGTGAAAGCAGCCATAGATGAAAAAAAAAAAAATACAGGTGTGGCTTTTTCCAATAAAGTTTTATTTATAGAAACAGACACTGGGCTAAACTTAGCCCATAGACCACAATTTGCCAGCCCCTCAGTCAAAGCATTAAAGCCCTTTGTGGTGTTTTTCAGCTTTAACATGGGTTTCCATGAAATCAGAGCCCCTCTGAATTGTTTCTTAGATCATACTTCATTAACTCTTCACTTCAGTAAAAATAAAATTAAAGTAAAATAAGAAACAGGATCCCTCACATAATTTGGCATATTCCCTTAAGCATAAGAACACATCTAAGACATGACAACCATTCGCTTCCAAAAACTGATAAACATCTGCTGGCACATCCAGTGCTTCAATCAGGTACTTTTTTACTTCCACAAAGCACGCCCTTTTACAAAGTGTTCATGAAGGATCTCCTGACCATGTCTTGCCAAAAATAGTTTTGAGATAACGAAACACACGTTGTGCAGGCATGTCAATAACTGAGTATGTGAGAAGCACATAGTGCTGAGGCCTCAAGGAACAGTGGTTTGCCAATACCTGCCCTGGTAAAAATTTTCACAATTTGGGGCATTCTTGGCTATTCTACATTGTCCCCACACGACTCTGAGGTGCTCATTCATTAACTCATTTTTTTTTTATTTGTTTAACAAATGTTTTGGAGGACTGTCTTTGGGCCAGCTATGTTGCTAGGCACTTGGAATCCAATGACAAGGCAAAGACACAAAGACAAACTAACTAACTAACTAAATAAATAAATAAAACAAAATAATCAGAAAGGCAGACAGAAAGAGGAGACAGAAAAGGAAAGGGCCAATATCTGACTTTGAAGAGCTGACAGTCCAGAGTGCGGCGGCCAACAGAGCTTCCCGTAGTGGTGGAAATGTTCTTTATTCTCCGCTTCCTGGTATGATAGCCACTAGTCACATGTGGCTCTTGAATACTTGAAATGTGCCTGGTGTGACTAGGCAACAGAACTTTCCATTCTATTTAAAGTTAAATAGCTACATATAGCTAGTAGCTACTACATTAGACAGTACAGGTCTAGAGGGAGAAATACTTGAATCAAATAAATGTAAAATTATACCTGTGTTATGTGCTAAAAAGGATATTAAGTACCAAGTGCTCTGAGAACTAATAGGAAGATTTGACCAATTAAGTGAGTTCAGGAAACACTTCACTAAGGAAGTGGCAAGGGAGAAGAAATCAGAAAGAAGAGTAAGGTTCAATTAGATGGAGTGAGGTGTCACTTGAGGCAATCCAGACATTAACAAAGGGAAAATAATAATACGTAACAATAGTGTGGCGGAAGCAGAGGGCATTAGGGGAATAGGAGACAGATCTTACATGACATCACAGGCCGTGTAAGAGATTTTGGTATTTAGCCTAACGACAGGGTTTAAAGCAAATAGGAATGGAGAGTTTGGGTGTGTTTGAGGTTATTGCACTTGCATTTTGAAATGCTCTCCTTGGTTGCAGTGTATAGAACACACTGAAGAATTACCACCAGAGAAAGCAGAAGGAGACCGGTAAATTATTTAATGCAGTGGTCCAAATGGCCAGTGATTGTATATGGCTTGAATTCAGACAGATGTATGGGATATGTAGAAAACAAAATTGACAAACCCTGGAAGAAACTGGCTGTGAGAAATAAGGAAAGAAAATCCAGCTTTGAGAATAACAGTCCAGCTTGCACATTCTCATGGATAGAGGTGTTGTTAACTAATAAGAAAATACAGGGGGAAGAGCAGGTTTGAGGATGATTATGTTACTTGTGTCTTCAACATATGGAGTTTCAGGTTCTCAGAGACATCCAAATGGTCTGTTGAATAGGCAGAAGTGTAAAAGAGAAGTATGGGTTGACTAGACATTGGAGAAATTTCTAGAATAGAAATTGGTTGAAAATCCATTAGTGAATATTATATTAGTACTTCTTTCCCTGTGATAATGGAAGGTATTCTTGGGAGCTGCTATAAATGTTTGTTAATGCACTCAAAGTAGTATGTACAAATAGAATACAACCAAGGCAATGCAATAATTATAATAGTAGTTTAAATGGGAGGAGATCAGAAAGTATTCAGAGATGGAAAATACCATTGAGGTTAATTTGTAAAATTTTCATAAGACTAAAACTTCCTAAAGAGATGGGAAACAAAGCATGATAAATTTACATACAGTGATGGTCAATGCAATTAGAGAGGAACAGGAGAGATGGAAAAGATTCAATTCAAGATGAGGTCTCAGAGAACTTAACTGAGTAGTTCTCTAGAAGAGAACAATGTAGCTCACGTATAACAGAAAGCAACAAATGTACAGGGAATTGGGACAAGAGTAAGTGACATAGATCATTAACAGTGGTAGATGCTAATTTTAAAATTAATTTGTTTGGTTTCTGCTTATTAATGATGCTTATAGATGCCACAATACAATTGAAAATACAAATTGGAAAGTCGCTCCTGTTTTTCATTCTATTCCCATACACTGTTTTCATCGTAGAAGCATGTAACTTCAAATTGGTAGGGAAAAAAAAAGCCTCATTAGTTTTAAATAATCTTTTATCAGTTAGCCATATGCGTGACTTGTTCATTTGTCTTCCCATCACTCCATTAGCTGGGGATCAAATTCTTCCGTTTAAAAGTCCTCCTACATCACTTCTAGATCTTTTGGCTAAGATCAGGTGTAAATGTCCTCCCACTGAACTATAGATTAATGGAGCAATAAAATATAGGACATGGGTATGATTACTCCAGTCAACAATTTTATAACTAGCCCTCAAAATTACAAAACTAGTAACACAAATCTCCATTTGTCCCCCAAATAGTAAGCAACTATGATGTCTGTAGTTGAAATTCTTGGAAATGTGTTCAGACATAAAAGGACCTGAGTATAAATCAAATCAGAATTTAAACAAACAAACATTCAAGTACTTCAAACCGAGACATTGTACTTGTTCCTGCTACTTCACTCATCCAGTCCCATTCCCGTCCCTTCCTACCTGGAGGCAGCCACTAAGAGGAATTTGGCATGTCCCTTCTGGTCCAAGCTTTTACACTTTTGTTACATTTATGAATATAAAAACAACATATAGAATTGCTTTAGGCTTAATTTATGTTCTTTTACTATTCTATAATATGAATCATTTTGAAACTTGCTTTTCTTCTTCCACCTTTGATTTGAAGATTTCTCCATACTGATTTGTATTGCTTTGGTCTGTTTTAACTGCTGTTATTTTCCAACACAGGAATAAACCACATCTTACCAATTTCACTATTGATTAACATCATATTATTTCCAGGTTTCAGTATTGCAAACATATAGCAATGAACATATTTTACATATCTTCCTGTGTATATGAGCAAGAGGTTCCAGATCTACATCAACTTAGATCTAGATCAAGTGGGTCTTAAATTGTGACTTTATTAGACATTAGCAAATGTCTCAACAAGTGATGAGAACCCTTGATACTCTTAACAATGGTGGTAAGATCTGTTTTATACGCATACTTGAAAATATTTTCCAACTTTTTGATGTTTGTCAATCAAATGGGAATGAAATTATATCTCATTTTAATTTTTTCCTTGGTTATTAGGTAAACATCCTTTTATTGTTTATTTTGTTAGCCTCTTCTTTGAACTGCTGGCTTATATCGTTTATCTAATTTTCTAGTCATCTGTCATTTTCTCTGGAGTTCTTTATAAACTATGTATGTGTGAACATAAGGTGGCCTCAAATGTAAGACTTTCTCCCAGTATTCTGAATGAGGAGATACAAAATATTTTGCATAACTTGAATATAAAAATAAATTTGAAAAAATCAAATGTCTGTGATTGCACTTGTGGAAAGCCGACCTCTAGGGACCTTATCATCAGATCCCTTGGGTCTAGTTTCCTTCAAAGGTCAGTCAATGGGAGGCTCTAACAGGAGATGAGGGGAGGTAGGAGAGTGAAGTTGGGATATTTATTTCTCTCATTTCCACTCTCAAAGGTCACCTCCAACTGGTTGCATTACTAGGCAGAAGGTCATTGCATCTCATGACTCTCTCTCTTCTAATTTATGTGTGCCATCAATTTACCATTGGGAAACGATTGGGTTCAAGCGATTCTCCTGTCTCAGCCTCCCAAGTAGCTGGGACTACAGGCACGTGCCACCACGCCTGGCTAATTTTTTGTATTTTTAGTAGAGACGGGGTTTCACCATGTTAGCCAGGATGGTCTCGTTCTCCTGACCTCATGATCCGCCTGCCTTGGCCTCCCGAAGTGCTAGGATTACAGGCGTGAGCCACCACATCCAACCATCACACTTTCTTTATCCTCTCATTGATTGATGGGCATTTGGGCTGCTTTCATGTTTTTGCAGTTGCAGATTGTGCTGCCATAAACATGCGTGTGCAAGTATCTTTTTCTTTTAATGACTTGCAAGTATCTTTTTTGCATGATGACTTGTTTTGCTCAGGGTAGACACCTAATCGTGGGATTGCTGAATCAAACTGTAGATCTACTTTTAGTTCTTCAAGAAATCTCCACATCATTTTCCATAGTGGTTGTACTAGTTTATATTCCCACTAACAGTGTAAAAGTGTTCCCTTTTCACCACATCCCCACCAACATCTATTATTTTTTTTATTTTTGTATTATGTCATTCTCGCAGGAGTTATGTGGTATCGCATTGTGGTTTTGATTTCTATTTCCCTGACCATTAGTGATGTTGAGCATTTTTTCATATGCTTGTTGACCATTTGTATATCTTCTTTTGAGAATTGTTTATTCATGTCCTTAGCTCACTTTTTGATGGGATTTTATTTTATTTTATTTTTTGCTGATTGGTTTGAGTTTCTTATAGATTCTAGATATTAGTCCTTTGTTGGATGTATAGATTGTAAAGATTTTCTTCCACTCTATGGGTTGTCTGTTTACTCTGCTGATTGTTTCTTTTGCTGTGCAGAAGCTTTTTAGTTTAATTAAGTTCCATCTATTTACCTTTGTTTTTGTTGCATTTGCTTTTGGGTTCTTGGTCATAAATACTTCGCCTAAGCCAATGGCTAGAAGGGTTTTTTCTGATGCTATCTTCTAGAATTTTTATTGTTTCAGGTCTTAGTTTTAAGTCTTTGATCCATCTTGAGTTGATTTTTGTATAGGGTGAGAGATGAGGATCGAGTTATATTCTTCTACATGTGGTTTACCAATTATCCCAGCACCATTTGTTGAATAGGATGTGCTTTCCCCACTTTGTTCACTTTGTTGAAGATCAATTGGCTGTAAGTATTTGGCTTTATTTCTGGGTTCTCCATTCTGTTCCATTGGTCTATGTGCCTATTTTTATATCAGTACCATGCTGTTTCAGTGACTATGGCCTTATAGTATAGTTTGAAGTTAGGTAATGTGATGCCTCCAGATTTGCCTTTTCGCTTAGTCTTGCTTTGGCTGTGTGGGCTCTTTTTTGGTTCCATATGAATTTTTGGATTGTTTTTTCTACTTCTGTGAAGAATGATGGTGGTATGGTGATGGGAATTGCATTGAATTTGTAGATTGCTTTTGGCATTATGGCCATTTTCACAGTATTGATTTTACCCATCCATAAGCATGGGAAGTGTTTCCATTTGTTTGTGCTGCCTATGATTTCTTTAAGCAGTGTTTTGTAGTCTTCCTCGTAGAGGTCTTTCACTTCCTTGGTTAAGTATATTCCTAAGTTATTTTATCTTGTTTGCAGCTGTTGTACAAGGGGGTGAATTCTTGATTTGATTCTCAACTTGGTTGCTGTTGGTGTATAGCAGAGCTACTGATTTCTGTACATTAACATTGTATCTTGTAACTGTGAGTTCATTTACCAGTTCTAGGAGCTTTTGGATGAGTCTTTAGAGTTTTTTAGGTATATGATTATATCATTGGCAAACAGCAACGGTTTGACTTCCTTTTTACCAATTTGGATGGCCTTTATTTCTTTCTCTTGTCTTATTGCTCTAGCTGGGACTTCCAATACTAGGTTAAATAGAAGTGGTAAAAGTAGGGATCCTTGTCTTTTTCCAGTTCTCAAGGGGAATTCTTTCAACATTTCCCCATTCAGTATTATGTTGGCTGTGGGTTTGTCATAGATGGCTTTTATTACATCAAGGTATGTTCCTCCTATGCCAGTTTTGCTGAGGATTTTAATCACAAAACCATGCTGAATTTTGTCAAATGCTTTTTCTGCATCTATTGAGTTGATCATGTGATTTTTGTTTTTAATTCTGTTTGTGGTGTATCACATCTTTTGACCTGCATATATTAAACCATCCCTGTGTCTCTGGTATGAAACCCACTTGATCATGGTGGATTATCTTTTTGATATGCTGTTGGATTTGGTTAGCTAGTAGTTTGTTGAGGATTTTTGCATCTATGTTCATCAGGGATATTCATCTATAGTTTTTTTTGTTGTTGTTATGTCCTTTCCTGGTTGTTGTATTAGGGTGATACTGGCTTCATAGAATGATTTAGGGAGAATTCCCTCTTTCTCTATCTTGTGGAATAGTGTCAATAGCATTGGTACCAGTCCTTCTTTGAATGTCTGATAGAATTCAGCCATGAATCCACCTGGTCCTGGACTTTTTTTTATTACCATTTCAATCTCGCTGTTTGTTATTGGTCCGTTCAGAGTTTCTATTTCTTCCTAGTTAAATCTAGGAGGGTTGTATGTTTCCAGGAATTTATCCATTTCCTCTAGGTTTTCTAGTTTATGTGTGTAAAGGTGTTCATAGTGGACTTGAATAATCTTTTTTATTTCTGTGGTATCAGATGTAGTATCTCCTGTTTTGTTTTTAATGGAGCTTATTTGGATCTTCTCTCTTCTTTTCTTGGTTAATCTCACTAATGGTCTATCAATTTTATTTACCTTTTAAATAACTGGCTTTTTGTTTCATTTACCTTTTGTATTGCTTTTGTTTCAATTTCATTTAACTGTGCTCTGGTCTTTGCTGTTTTTTTTCTTCTGCTGGGTTTGAGTTTGGTTTGTTCTTGTTTCTCTAGCTCCTTGAGGTGTGACCTTACATTGTCTATTTGTGCTCTTTCAGACTTTTTAATATAGGCCTTTAAGGCTGTGAACTTTCCTTTTAGCACCACTTTTGTGGTATCCCAGAGGTCTTGATAGGTTGTGTCATTATTATCATTCAGGTCAAAGAATTTTTAAATTTACGTTTTGATTTCATTGTTGGCCTAATGCTCATTCAGGAGCAAGTTATTTAATTTCCATGTATTTGCATGGTTTTGAGTGTTCCTTTCGGAGTTGATTTCTAATTTTACTCCACTGTGGTCTGAGAGAGTGCTTGATATAATTTTGATTTTTTCTAAATTTTTGAGACTTGTTTTATGGCCCATAATATGGTTCATCTTGGAGAAGGTTCCATGTGCTGATGAACAAAATATATATTCTGCAGTTGTTGGGTAGAATGTTCTGTAAATATCTGTTAAGTCCATTTGTTCTAGAGTATAGTTTGAGTCCCTGTGTCTTTGTGGACTTTGTCTTGATGACCCATCTAGTGCTGTCTGTGGAGTATTAAAGTCCCCCACTGTTATTGTGTTACCATCTATCTCATTTCTTAGGTCAAGTAGTGATTATTTTATAAATCTGGGAGCTCCAGTGCATATGTTAGGTGCATATATTTTCAGAACTGTGATATTTTCCTGTTGGACTAGTCCTTTTATCATTATATAATGTCCCTCTTTGTCTTTTTTACTGCTATTGCTTTAAAGTTTGTTTCATCTGATGTAAGAATAGCTACTCCTTCTCACTTTTGGTATCCATTTGCATGGAATATATTTTCCACTCCTTTACTTTAAGTTTATGTGAGTCCTTATGTGTTAGCTGAGTCTCCTGAAGACAGCAGATACTTGGTTGGTGAATTCCTATCCATTCTGCCATTCTGTATCTTTTCAGTGGTGCATTTAGGCCATTTACATTCAATATTAATATTGAGATGTGAGGCCCTATTCTGTTCATCATGCTATTTGTTTCCTGAATACCTTTTGTGTGTGTGCTTGTTTTATAGGTCCTGTGTGATTTATGCTTTGATAAGGTTCTATTTTGGTGTATTTTGAAGATTCCTTTCATAATTTAGAACTCTTTTCATCAATTCTTGTAGTACTGGCTTTGTAGTAGCGAATTTTCTCAGCATTTCTTTGTCTGAAAAAGACTATATCTTTCCTTCATTTATGAAGCTTAGTTTTGTTGGATACAAAATTCTTGGCTGATAATTATTTTGCTTAAGGGGGCTAAAGATAGGGCCACAATCCATTCTAGTTTACAGGTTTTCCACAGATAAATCTGCTGGTAATCTGATAGGTTTTCCTTTATAGGTTACTTGATGCTTTTTCTTGCTGCTCTTAAGATTTTTTCCTTTGTCTTGACTTTAAAAGACCTGATGACTATGTGCTTACATGATGATCTTTTTGTGATTAATTTCCCAGGTGCTCTTTGAGCTTCTTGTATTTGGATGTCTAGATCACTAGCAAGGCCATGAAAGTTTCCTTGATTATCCCCTCAGACATGTTTTCCAGTTTTACATTTCTATTTTTTCTTGGAAACACCAACTTTTCTTAGGTTTGGTTGTTCAACACAAGGCCAAACTTCTTAGAGGGTTTGTTCATTTTGTTTTGATTCCTTTTTTTCTTTGTCTTTGTTGGACTGGGTTAATTTGAAAGCTTTGTCTTTGAGCACTGAGGTTCTTTCTTCTACTTGTTTGATTTTATTGCTGAGACTTTCCAGTATATTTTGCCTTTCTATAAGTGTGTTCTTTATTTCCAGAAGTTGTAATTGTTTTTCATTTATGTTATCTATTTCTCTGAAGATTTTTCTGTTCATATTATGTGACATTTTAAAAATTTCTTTAAGTTGGTATTCACCTTTCTCTGGTGCCTCCTTGAGTAATTTAATAAACAACCTCCTAAATATTTTTCTGGCAATTCAGGGATTTCTTCTTGTTTTGGATCCATTGCTGGTAAGGTAGTGTGACCTTTTGGAGGTGTTAAAGAATCTTGTTTTGTCATATTATCAGAGTTGTTTTTCTGGTTTCTTCTCATCTAGATAGACTATGTTAGAGAGAAGATCTGGGACTCAAGGACTGCTGTTCAGATTCTTTTGGCCAATGGGGTGTTCCCTTGATGTGGTTCTCTCCCCCGTCCCTTAGGGATAGGGCTTCCTGAGAGCCAAACTGTAGTAATTGTTATTTCTCTTCTGGATCTAGCCAGCCAGTGGAGCTACCTGGGCTGGTACTGGGGAATGTCTACAAAGAGTCCTATAATGTGATTCCATCTTCAGATCTCTCAGCCATGGATATCAGCACCTACCCCAGGGGAGGTAGCAGGGGAGTGAAGTGGACTCTGTGATGGTCCTTGATTGTATTTTTGTTTAGTGCACTGGTTTTGTCTTGGTTGGCCTCCAGGCAGGAGGTGGCGCTTTTAAGAGCGCATCTGCTGTGGTAGTATAGGGAGGATACAAGTTTGCCCTCAGTCACCTGGATAAGTATTTGAGTTTCTCAGGTGGTGAGTGGGGCCATAGAGTTCCCAAAACATTATGTCCTTTGTCTTTGTCTACCAGGGTAGGTAGAGAAAGACCATCAGGTTGGGGCAGGATTAAGCATGTCTGAGCTCAGATTCTTCTTGAGCGGAGCTTGCTGTGACTGCTGTTAGGGATGGGGCTGTGGTTCCCAGGCCAATGGAGTTACGTTTCCAGGAGGGTTATGGCTGCCTCTGCTGTATCATGCAGGTCACTAGGGAAGTGGGGGAAAGCCAGCAATTACAGGCCTTACCCAGCTCCCACACAGCCCGAAAGGCCAGTTTCGACCTGACCATGTCCCCACAACAGCTCTGAGTTTATTTCCAGGCAACAGGTGAGCAGGGCTGAGAACTTACTCCAGGCTACAAGCCTTCACACTGAGAAAGCAAGCAGTGCTTCTTTCAGGTTTCACGCCTCCCTGCATGCCACAGTTTCTGTGCTCGTATCTGTACTCCTGATTCACTCCCTTTTCTGGGTTCTGTCCAGGAAACTTTGCATTCAGTTGAATTTGTTACAAAGTTCACCTGGAAGTTTCCTTATCTCTGTGGTCTTTCCTCAGTTCCACTGGCAGCCCTCCCCAAGGGCCCTTGAGAGACAGAGTCAGAAATGGCTTCCTTGGAGATTGAGAGTGCCCACAGGGCTCTTCCCACTGCTTCCTCTAACCCTGTATTTCACTCGGCTCTTTAAATTTGCCTCAGCTCCAGGTAAGGTCAAATCTTTCTCCCATGATCTGGCCCTTCAAGTTCTCCAGTGAGGATGTATGTTTTGGGGTAGATGATCTCACTTTTACATTTTCACACTTTGGGTACCCACAGTTTTTCTTCCGTCTCACAGAGCCTGCAGCAGCAATCTCCTTCCCTCAAATGGTCTATGGATTCTCTTTACTTTTATGGTATGTTCCTGCAGGAGTTCTTAGAGGAAAACTTTACTATGTGAGTCTCCACGCACTGCTCTGTCCATCCGAGTGGGAGCTGCAAGTTAGTCCTGCCTCCTATCTGCCATTGTTTTCAAGATCACCTTTTGCCCCATTTTTAATCAGGCATTTTGTTTTTTGCTATTGGATTGCTTGAGTTCCTAATGTATTTTAGATAATGGCATACCTATTGAACATATGGTTTGAAAATATTTGCCTCCATTCTTTTAAAATTGTTTTAAATTATTTATTTTATTTAATTATTTACTTTCTTATTTTTTTAGAGACAGGGTCTCGCTCTGTTGTTTAAGCTGGAGTGCAGTGGCTGAAGCTCCTGGGCTCAAGTGATCCTCTTGCCTCAGCCTCCCCAGTAGCTAGAACTACAAACATGTGCCATCGCCGTCAGCTAATTAAAAAAAAAAAAAAAATGTTTTTCAGATGGGGTCTCATTATATTGCCCAGGCTGGTTTCAAATTTGTCCTCAAGCAATTCTCCCACCTTGGCCTCCCAAAGTGCTGGGATTACAGGCATGAGCCACTGCACTCAGCTTATTTGCTGCCATTCTGTAGTTTGCCTTTTCATTTGCTTGATTGTTTCCATTGCTGTACAAAAACTTTTTAAAAACTTTTTGTATAATTCTTTTTTTCAGAGATGTTGATACCTGAGTTAATGAATGATTCTCCCCTTCCCAATAGTTTCCTAATGGCTATTACTAGTTTAGATCCAAACATTTCACTAGAGCCGTGAAACCTCCCCCAACACACTGGGTGATCTATCCACTGATTTTTTTTCTTTTTCTTTGGAAACATCCCACCAGGGTCCTTTTGTTCCTTTACTCCAACACTAGACTGTTTGCTCTTTAGGTAGAGCTGTTACTCTGAAGTTCTCCTTTGTTATCATCCTGTGAATTGTTAACTGCAGAGTAAAGTCTCCTTCTAGCTCTTGTGCCAAGCCCCAGTCTTCTAGACCATTTAGATTAGGTGCACCCTTCGGCCACGTAGTTTAGCTTTGCTCATCTCTCTCAGGGTGTTTTTCTTCAATTTTATTAACTGAGAATTTCCTTCTAATGTTTAAGCTTCTTATTTAAGACTTACTTTTGTTTTAATTTTTACCAAATATTCTATGGTTAGGAGCTGGGGCAGGCACTTTTCCTTATCAGCTCAGTTTGTCGGATATCAACCATCTCTAAAAGATGACATTTGGAAAGATATCATTGATTCATTTATTGATTTACTCAGCAAATTATGTAAGCGCCAAGTGTGTTCATACTTTTTGTCCCCAGAAATGCAAAGATTTTTCTCTTGGTTTAAAATAACCAGTAGGCACATATATAAACATATTAAAAATAAATTATGCCACATTTCCTTCAGATTTACAATAGAAGGAAGAAAACAAAGAAGAACAAAATTATTTCAATAGTCAAACTCTGATCCCAATCCTTCCTATAAACTGGTTTTGGAAAGAACACTGTAATTCCCTTGGAATTGTTCACATTTCCCATAATTTGATGCAACAGCTTTTCTCTTCAGAGTGATTCTCTCCAGCTGTAATGAATGCAGACTCTAAATTTGACTGCTTCGTGCAAATCGCAGTAAACAGATTGTATTTCGTTTTACTATTTTCTAATCTGATTACATGAAAAAAACAATATTATTACTACTTTTTATATATCTATATCCTAAAAATTCCACAATTTTAAAGTGTTCAAAGATTCCACATTTAATCAGAGTTCAAAGTATTCAGGAATATTATTTCCTTTTAAGCTTGGTAATTTTTTAATTGTATAGAATAAATTAAAACTTTTAATTTACTGCCTTGAATGAAAATACATTGAAAAGGTTAGGCACAGTCATAAAACTATCTTCTTACATAACTTAGACATAACATAGACTTACATAAATCTATAGTAGGATCTCAAGTCATATTGGATAGCAACAAAGTAGAAATTTAAATCAAAGAGTAAAATCAGGCTTAGTACCCCAGACCTTCACAATCTCCAGACATCAACAACTACATATTTCGTTAACATATCTGTAAGAATTTGGTTGGTTTATTGTATCATTTATTAACACAAAAAGTCATGGAGGGTCTACCCAAACATCAACTCTGTTGTCATATAGAAAAGGTAATAGACTAGCTAATAATGTAAAATCTATTCTGTGTTGCAATGTGTCTCTGTTAAATGAAAAGATGACATATTGAATCTAGATTGATTAAGATGCCTTCAACTGAGTTCTCCCCACTTAGAGTCTGGGGCAGCCTCTGCTACTGAAATGATTGAAGAAAATTGACATCAGTGACTATATTAAGTGTCCAAAAGTTTGTGTGGAAAAATTCTGATCAAGTTAAGCTCCATGGGGTGGACTTATTTTTCATAATATATAGCATGTTCTAGGCTTATAATAGAAGCATTAAAGTTAAGAATAATAAAGTCAAGGGGGATAAAAAGCAACTAGCAATTGAGGCTTTGACAGAATTTGAAATCTAAAATCCTGTTTCAAAATTTAGGGCTGTTAATCTATTAACTCTACTTATTTCATCCAACTTTAATATCAGCTTCTTATAATTTTTCTCACATCTAGTGTACATTTAAGAAATTTGTTCTGAAGGAAAACAGATGGAAGTAATCATGGCTAAACCTCCCACCCCTTCTCTTCTGCTAGCCCAATTTTTTCCAAGGGCACATCTGGGCCTGGGATGGGTCCTTTTTATAGTTTTCTCAAGAGCATGTGATTAAAACATTTCATGTGTTTAATTAAAGGCTTTTGTGTGCACTATGTGCAGTGAGGACCTCATGTCTTTCCAAGATCACATATCTGAACTGTGACACTGTGAACCATTAATATCTCAATCTGAAATCAAATTCACTAAATCTGAATGAATGGATGGTTAGAGAAAAGGAGGAAGAGGAGGAAATGAATCTCTATAAATTAAGAATGTACTATAGAACATGAGCATTGGCATATCTATTCATGTCAATATACCAGCCTCTCCCGCTAGAACAGTCATCTTTTAGAACTGAATGAGCCTGAGAAAACATCTAGTCCAAACTCCTCACCTGACAGATGAAACCAAAACACAAAGAGATGATGTGATACACCCTGGATTATACAGCTTGATAGCACCTGACCCAGGACTAGAACACAAGGCTCCTAATTTGCTTGTAGGGTTCTTCTCATTGTAGTCTTAAACACAAGACTGAAATTTTAAAGCCAGATTCTAAGAAAAGCAAATAAAACAGGCAACCAAAATAGGACTCTGATGTGGAAGCCCTCACATCCTGAATGACTGGGATGGATCATTCGTATTGCAACAATTAGCCTTAGGAATCTCCTATAAGAATTTTCCTGTTTTTCATTGCTATACCCTAGTTTCCAGTTGACCCTATCCCCCACACTTCATCAAATTGGAAATATTATAAAACTTTGATTAATGCATGAAATGCATGGATTTCCCAAAGGAATCTGATCCCTGAAATGGAATGAAAGTTACTAATATTTAAATCCAATAAAACAAAAGTAAGAATAAAACTAATAATAACAGCTAATATTTAGGAACATTTTCTTTGTACCAAGAGTATACTGATTGTATTATGTTTCGTAGTTTGTTCTTACAATAGCTATGTGAGCAGGGTGCTACTATCATACCAACTTTACCACCAAGAAACATTTAAATGATCTTTCTACTATTGGGTAGCTTGAAAGTTGGGTAACCCATATTGAAGCCCAAGACTGCCTGATATAAAAAATCTGCTCTTCCTTCGTCCCACACTTGGCACTCATTCCTCTACAATACAAGAACAACTTTTAAGACATTCTCCTTCCAAAATTCTCATTGAATACAACCCTTCATAATCCAAGGTAGCTGGGGCTTATAAAAACACACATACGGAGGCATGTACCTCTGATGTGAAACCTTTAAAAGAGAGAGGTGAAATAACCAAAGAGGCAAGGAAATCAGTGCCTTTGGGATTGTTACTGTTCAAGTACTACCCTTGTCAAAGAACTGCAGTTGTTCTCAAATGATTCAGGGAAAGAAAAAAAACTCCCTTCTGAGTCAGTAAATTCGGCTGAAAGACAAGAGAAAATCAAGCAGAGTCATTCTAAACCAATGATTCATCAACCTTGGAAATCTGGCTAGTAGATGTCTAATAAAAACAATCCCTTTCGGTTTGAGATGAGATATTTACTCCATAACCTAACGAAAAGTACAGAGAACTTAAAGAAATTAAATGTTTTTTCTAACACAAAACCTGGACATATTTCTTCTGTTTCAAGGATAAGTAAAGCAATATTAAGGAACATAAGGAAAGGAAGTACTGCCTTAGGGATATAAGGTATGCACAAAAAATGATAAACCATAAGAAACTGAAAATATTTTTAGAAATTATCTACTTTGCATTTCTAATAAATTAAAACAGCCTTTTCTGAAACATAAGAAATGAGTTTAAGATAAACTAGAATAAAGGGTAAGATTAAAATGAAAAAGGAATTATCAGTACAAGGAAAGAATGCATTAAGTTAAGGGAGAAATTTTGTTCTCTGGTCAATATCAATTTTTTTGCCACAAACAATTACAAAAACTGGATAAAAGATAAAGAAAAATGTTTGAGTGCAATAGTAAAGGGATCAAAGAGCAACCGAAGCTATCAGAAGTTGAAGGGCAATTATCCCATAAAGAAGAGAGACAGACTAATATGAACACATTTTATAACCATCTTTCCTCAGAGGTGTTGGTGATGTAGACCACCATTTCTAAGCAGAAAGTGGTAAGCTGGCACTGACAGCAGCCTCCCCAGGCTGGGGAGGCACAGACCAAAGAAGCCAGAATGTAACAGGGAAAAGGGAATGCAGAAAGAATAGCTCAAAATACTACAGCAATTTGCCCTTTAGGCATTTGCCAACTGCCAAGTTTTACTCATGCAGATTGAGACTTGAAAAAAACGAACAAGCTCCAGCTAAGATGCCAAAGAGTGAAGCCAAGATCTCAGCAGTCTATCAGTCTATCAGAGAGACAGAAGTTTGAATTCACAAACCAGTAAGTTGGGGGGACCTTAGTAAAAAACTCCAGGCTCTCAATTGAGACATAAAAGAGAAACTATATATATACCTGAAAGCATCAGGTCATGCAAAAGTTTCTCCAATATGCATAAATTGCTTATATATATATGATATATATACACATGTATGATATATAAACACACATATATATCATATATATATATAGATCCCTATGTAGTTAAAAATACCAATAGTTAAAATCAAATATATAAAAGATTAAGCAAAATAAAATTCAGATTCCTATATGCCAACACTTATGTCTTATAGCTTCATAAAGCTGCTATTAGTAAAAGTATTGACCTTGAAGAACAAGAATGAATAAATTAAGCATTAAATTATAAAATTACAACTAGATTAAAAGCAAAAATTTATAAAGACAAAGAGAAAAAAGGGAGAAAGCAGTGAAATACAAAAAAAAAAGTAGAATGGACATGTAATTGACAAACAACTAAAGAATTAGTTCTTCTGAAAAATCCTATAAAAATTGTCTAGAATATAAACAACAGGATTTTTTAATTAAATTACTGATTCTGAAGTTCATTTGGGAAAAAAAACCAGTTATAAAAATAAAGAAAATGTTGAACACAGGAGTGAAAAAGGATACTGACCCAGCCAAATATGATAAATCATAAATTTATTTCTCATACACTATAATCTCTATGTTCTGTTGAATGTCTTTGTTCTCAGGTGGCATAATAATATCATATTATGAGGTTTTGCCATATTGCCCAGGCTGGTCTAGAACTCCTGGCCTCAAGTGATCCACCTGCCTTGGCCTCTCAAAATGCTGAGATTACAAGCGTGAGCCACCGTATCCAGTCAGCTCGTTTTCTTAAGAGGAAGTTTAGTTGATAGAGAATTAGGGATGAGAGCTGAAAAGAAGTAAAGGTAATATATGCATATTGGAGAAATTTTGGCATGACCTGATGCTTTCAGGTGTTTATAACCCAGATCTCTTTATAAGTATTTCTTTATTCATTCCACTCTATTTGAGGGCCTGTCATATGCCAACACTCTATAGAGCCTTGGGAATACACCATTGAGAACAGCACAGGGATACTCCCTGCATTCAGAGAGAACAGCACAGGGATACTCCCTGCATTCAGAGAGCTTACGGTTTGAGGGTAGAACAGACTTTAAATAAAGGACACAGTCTGTAGTTGAATTTAAGGAAAGAACCAAGATAGGATTA
Organism: Piliocolobus tephrosceles; assembly: GCF_002776525.5. Classification (NCBI taxonomy): domain Eukaryota; kingdom Metazoa; phylum Chordata; class Mammalia; order Primates; family Cercopithecidae; genus Piliocolobus; species Piliocolobus tephrosceles. Next base: position 6,641,562 of record NC_045435.1, on the reverse strand, counting down.
GACACTATGCTGCTTCTTACTGACTGGTGACTATATTTGATATATCAACAACATTATAAAACACCTAGAAAAAGTCAACAAATTATAACACATTTCGGTCTGTCAAGCAGCTTTATTCAAGGCAGCTTTAAAAAATCCTGACGTCTAGGACACAACCAAGACCAGATAAGTCAGACGTTGGGGTAGGACCCAGGCATCAATATTATTAAAGTTTCCCAGGTGATTCCAATGTGCAACCAAGGTTGAGAATCAACTGATTTCAGGGGAAGTTTACATGTTTTTAATTTCTTTTGTATACACATATTATAAATATATAAACTTATTTTTCATCATGTCTAATAACTAAAGGCCTTCTAATTCATATGCCAGCTTAGTCACAGGAAATATTCATGCCTTATCACCAAGTGTAAAATTTCTTGGTGGGGACATAACCTGAGCTAAGTAGCTGGAATATAAAACTGGCTATTTCTAATAGTAATCTCAAAAAAAGGAGGGAAGTTGTTTGTTTAATACTTATTTTGGCTGTTACTTTATGCTTTAAAGTCCAACATAATTACATGTGAGGCTAAACAAGAGTCATGTGTATCTGAGTATTGCATCATTGAGGGTAACTGCCACACCTCCCTAGAGTTACAGGCTAATGTTCCTACCTAAAGCAAAATATTAAACTGAGCCTCTACAATTCTTATGTTGCAGGGTTTATCTAACATGTATATGGACAGGGACAAGCATTAGGATTCAAAGAACCACTCCAAACACTATAAACAGAATATTAAAAATCTTATTGTTACAAAATAGGCAGAAGAACAATAACATAAGCAAAGACTAGAGTTTTCCAAAGTTTTCCTCAGTTATTTTATTCTTTGATTATAAAGCCATCTTAGGCTGTAATGTTTGGAATTTGGCCTGTTGGCCTCCAAAACCAAGGGCAAGCCATCTGGCTCCAAGCACAATGAGCTCCAATTATGGCACCATAGAATTTTTTTTCTTTCTTTTCCCTTTGTGGATAAAACTAAGTTTTGCCATTTTGTTCTCAAGTTTCTAAGTTTTATTTTTGCTTTAGGACTCTCCCCACAGCAGCAGTTCTTGCAATTACACGTTCATGTTCTGAACTCACAAGTAAATCCTATAAAAATACTCCCTTATCCCATGTTAATCACTCAAAAATCAAACCAAAGGAACAAGTCCGTAGTAGCAAAGGATTTTCTGCAAAGCAGAAGATACGTGAAGGAATTCCTTACAGCTCCATCCTACTTTATAATCAGGGCATGATTTTACAGCATTCAGAAAGAAATAAACAAAGGATACATCATTCTTTGAAATTTTATTTTGTCTCCTTATTTCCAAGAGCCAAACAACTACAGAACCACAAAAATTGACTCAACAAATCCTACAGCAACTCCTCTTTGTCAGGTCCCATGTTGGAACCAGAGTTTACAACACAGTATGAGAGAAGCGAGAACCTGCCATCATGGACTGTAAAGCCATAAAGTAAGTAACAGAAATATAAGTAACTTCATGTGCAAAGAGAAGTCGTTAAGCAATCTTACTGCTCCAAATTCCATTGCTTTTTACCCTGCTCCCCAGCTCCTACATTATCACACAAGATCATGTTCTCCATCTCTCCCTTCCTCTTCCCCTTCTGCTCTGTAGTTTAAAGCTCAACTTAATTTCTAATTCTTTAAACTCCATCCTGTCATCTTCTTTAGGGGCTGAATGGGCTGAATGGGAGAAGGCTGTGCGATTTCCTTGTGTATTGGTGAGGTGCAAAGAATGGAAACAAACTCTACCTGATTTAAGCAGGAAAAAAATGACATGAAAGGATATTGGAATTTCACATTCATTGGCAAGTTAAACAAGCAGGAACAAAGGAAAGCTCTGCAGCCATGGCCACAGCCAGAGATGCAACACAGAGCCTCCAGGTGAGAACCGGCTGCCCCTACCCTGACACCTGCACCCAGCACCGGACCCACCACCAGAGGGCACTCCTGCTGCTGCCCTCCAGGAACTCCACACTATTTATGCCTCGGCAGCTTCTCTAACTCCAGATTAAAAAAATTCCAGGTGCGTCCTTTGTAGGGACATGGATGCAGCTGGAAACCATCATTCTTAGCAAACTATCACAAGAAGAGAAAACCAAACACCGCATGTTCTCACTCATAGGTGGGAACTGAACAATGAGCTCACTTGGACTCGGGAAGGGGAACATCACACACTGGGGCCTATCATGGGGAGGGGGGAGGGGGGAGGGATTGCACTGGGGAGTTATACCTGATATAAATGATGAATTGATGGGTGCTGACGAGTTGATGGGTGCAGCACACCAACATGGCACATGTATACATATGTAACAAACCTGCACGTTATGCACATGTACCCTAGAACTTAAAGTATAATAATAAAAAATAAAAAAAAAATTCCAGGTGCTACATTAGATAGATCTAATCCCATAGGAGCTAGAAAAGCAATTTCTGAGAATTTTCTGTTCCTATGGTGGTAAGGAATCTCCTGTGTCCATAGCGGGTGGACTCTGCTTCCCATCGACTTTTATGTCAGGGAATTTCCAAAATAGAGAAAAGGAGGTAAAATGCTGGAGAGTTTTGTTTTTGTTTTTGTTTTTTTAATGACAAGCAATCACTCCTCCACAACTTTCTCAGATAATTGTTCAGAAAATGTCTCGTGGCCATATTCTCCTTTCCTGATTTCCCTCTCAGGGAACTGGATTTTCGTGGTCATCCCTAAGTAAATAACCTGTCTAATTTCACAGAGAAGTCTAAACTTCCTGTTATCCAAATGCCTCTCTCTGGAAGTCCTCTCCTTCACCCAAGGCTGAAAGGGCAGAATATCTTTCTGGGTGATTTTCCCCACACAACCCTATGCACTACAATATGTCCTCCCCTTCACACTCAACTTCCTGCATTATTTTAAAATCTAGCTCAGGGCAAAAGTACACTGGGTTTCGTTACTGTGTGAGATACCATCATCTTACTCTTTCCTTCCTTTGTTGGCCCAAGAGCCATGTCTAGTGTACTTTGAATTTTCCTTCTTTCATCAGGCCTCTGACCATTTTCTCTTCATTGAGTACCATTTCTAAGTAGTCATGATGTTACGCACAGATAGTTTCATCAAATAAGGAGAAGCCACCTAACACAACGTCTAAGACTTTATAAAGTAAGCAGCAACATCCTTGGTTAATTCTAGAAAATAGTTGATGTCTGAGTTCTTCCGAAGTCTCCCAAGCCACCTGCTTTCCTCCCACATCTGATACTCCTCACCCCCAACCCCTTTTGCTTAATATCCTCCAGAAATAATCTGGAACTCAATAATACTAACATGTGAATGATTGACACTAAAAGAAATCCGTCCTTGAGAACTCCTCAAGTGCTTTAGGGCTCTTCTGAAAAGTATTTTCCCTCCAACAGTGAAGATTCAAAACTAACCAAGGATCTCTGCATTTCCTTTTCCTACGTGTCCACAAATTACTTTATTTCTAATAAAAGGTCCAAGATAAGAGTCAAACACCAATGACAGATATTTTGGATAAAATCTGTAATTCTATTATCGGTTGCTGAAATTTTGATTGACTTTTCCCCTCAGTCATGATTTTATTACAAACTTTCCCCAAAGAGTTACCAGCCCCTACAATTAAGAGTTACATACCAAGTTTACTTTAACAACAAATCCTGGAACAAAAGTCACTGTGATTTCCAGCTAATTTTATTGGTTAGGTGTATGATGCCCAATAACCTGATCCTCTCACTCAATACAGTAGCCTAATTAACAGTACGAGCTCAGGTGGGCATGGTGACTCATGCGTGTAATCCCGACACTTTGGGAGGCCAATATAGGAGGATCCCTTGAACTCGGGAGTTTGAGAACAGCCTGAGTAAAATAGTGAGACCCCCATCTCTACAAATAATAATAATAATAATTAGCTGGGTGTGGTGGTGCACACTTGTAGCCCCAGCTACTTGGGAGGCTGAGACAGGAGGGTTGCTTGAGCCCAGGTGATTGTAGCTGCAGTGAGCTATGATCATATATCACTGAACTCTAGCCTGGGCAACAGAGCAAGACTCAGCCTCGAAAAATAAAATAAAATAAAAATGGAAAAGTACAAGTTCACATTCATGTTAGGACTTATTCTGATAATGAAATGCACTGTCCTATCAAGAGGAATAAACCCCCCACGGGTCTCATTAACATTATTTAGACAAATATCGAAAGCCTTTTAAAAGCCTCATCTACCAAACTATCAAAGTGAGGCCACTATGTTAGAAAAACACAACCGAATTATTTATCTAACATTTCCTGGTATTTTACTTAATGAGTAAACTGTATGTTGATCTAAGAAGAACAGGAAGTGGAATGGGGCATATCATTTCTTGACTCAGACATTTTTTACAGCTAGCAGGAAACTAGATGTCATTTACTCCGGAGGTTTCAATCTGGCAGCCTGTTATGCAATTATGTTTTCTTTCTTCGGCGGTGTTCTGATTTAATCTGTTGCTAATATTAAACTGTATACTTCACATAAAAATGTCCAGATTTTCACTTCTTTTTAAAGAATTAGAATATCTGGCCCCATTTCTCATATTTATATAAGGTAAGCATCTTCTTATATGTAAAAGTCATCAGCTAATCCACTTTACTCATTTGAATTATCTGCATGACTTTTAATTTTGAGGAGTATTGACAGAATCTCCACCATTACTCCTCCATCCTGGTGCAAATAAGCATTCTAAACAAGGTGTTAAAAAAAAACCAACCAACCAACCAACCACTATGAAAAGGAATCATTGTTCTTGGTTTAATTAGGACTCAACACCAATTTGATTTTTAAAAAAAGTTATACTCAGTATTGCTTCTCAATGTCACTAGGACATAACTACTTTCATCCTAAAGCTCAGGACAATCGTCTCGTTTAATTTAATATTGTGAGGTTAGAGAAAAAGAACAGGGCAGGGTAGGAGAGAGAACTAATGATAAAATTGGATATAACTCTTAGATTTTTATTTGAAAGGCAAAAAAAAAAATCTTTACAGTGGCATGTGCTTATTTTCATGGTATATCAAACAAAAGCAATAATTAGTTTTCTGAAAAGAACAACAGTTTTCTAGAAATTAACTCTGTGTGTTTACCCTAATTAAGTTGGTGGTTAAAATTGCATATGTTAGATGCTTTATTGTTAGAAAGGTCAAACTAAAGAGAATGTAATTAAGTTGTTTGGCATTTTAAATAGGAAATGTATTAATTTTTCCACTTACACTGATAAAGTAATTTTAAATTCTTAATAACCTGTTCTGATATGTCAAATTCAAATGACCAAGGGATTGCCAGAAAGCAGCCTTTTAGAGCTGAAAATAAGCTAAGGAAAATAATCCCTTAGAATGTTTATCTAATAGCAGTAACTTGTATGAAAGTTTATAAAACCTTAAATAACTTTCTTTTTAGAAATTGCTAAATTCTTCTCCCAAATTGTTATTTGTTTTAGCTTCACAGATACATACATATTTAAGAGTACCACTCTAAAAATAAAGAATTAAGGAGCAATATTTTCCTCTCAAAATAAAAAAGTCTGTAATAAAGTTGGGTTGCTAGTCTTAAACTGAACCTTGCATCGTACGTAAGCCTCTATGAGAGCAGACCCTGGTACATAATTAGCTGTACTTACTAATCAATAAATATAGGCACATGCGATTAAATGAATCCCCATGAAGAAAGTAAAAGCACATTAAGATCTCATTGATGGATCTCACTGGAGCTGTGATGTAATGTCTATATCATACCTTATAACTACATTGTCAAGAGGTCTTAAAACTATTACTCATAAAAGACAAAATTATCCATTGTTGATGTGTTAATAGCAGCATCAACTTTTGTTTTGCATTCCTAGTTAATTATTAGCATTATTATTATTACTGTAGCAGCTCTTTGTATCTACTATGGATCTTATAATGTGTTATTATGAAAAGCAGAATAATGTCCAACACCCAAGATGTCTACATTCTAATGTGAAACCTGTGAATATGTCGCCCTACATGGCAAAAGGGACTTTGCAATGTGCCTAAGTCAAGGATCTTTAGATGGTAGGATGAACTGGGTTATCCGGGTATCTTAGTCCATTTGTGCTGCTATATACCTGACACTAGGTAATTTATAAGAACAGAAGTTTATACCTTACAGTTCTGCAGACTCGGAAGTTCAGTATCAGTTCACTGTCTGGTGAGGGCTGCTCTCTGCTTCCAAGATGACACTTCGCTGTTGTGTACAGAGGGGATAAATGCTGTGTCTTCATGTGGTTGAAGGGATGGAAGGGTCAAAAGAGTCTGGCTGCTTCTATCCACCCTTTTTATAAGAAACGAGTATCATCTGTGAGGGCAGAACCTTCATGTCCTAATCCTAACGGCCCCATCTCTTATTATGATTACATTGGAGAGTAAGTTTCAACATGCATTTTGGAGTAGGCAAACATTCAAACCATAGCACTGGGTGAGCCCAATATAATCGCAAGTGTTCTTATAAGTAAAAGGCAGAGGGTCAGAGTCAGAAAAGACAACGTGACAATGGAAGCAGAGTACAGAGTGATATGGCCCTGAGCCAAGGAATTCAGGCAACCTCAAGAAACTGGAAAGGGCGAGGAAATGAATTCTCCCCTAGAATCTCCAGAAGGAACACAGCCCTGCAGACCCATTTTGGACTCTGATTTCCAGAAATAAAAAATAATACATTTGTGTTGTTTTAAGCTAACCAATTTTGTGATAATTTGTTATAGCAGCAATAGGAAACTAATACAGTTATGTACTGAGATATATTTAAAAATTGATTGGACATGAAAAATGTTAAGAGATAAGTGGGGCATACCTAGCAAACCTAAAATGAAGATGCTAATGAAAGACATGAACAGACACAATATAAGCAACATGCTATAGGGAAACACCCAAGGCTTTCTGGAGAATCCATGAGCAACTTGGAAGAAAGGTCTTCTTGCTTCCTGCTAGCTCATCCTCATCTTACTCAAGGAAAGTAAAACAATTTGTTGTTTCTGAAAGATCCACAGTTTTCTTTTTGTCTTTTCATCTTTCTCTAATATAAATGCCTTTCTAAATATAGGTTAAATCAATCTACTATTGGTTCCCTTATAAATAGAGTGCTAACAATAATTATATGTTATTGAGTTATATTTCAAAATTCTTTGATAAGTTCCAAGAAGATTTAAAATAAAAACTACCTTTTGAAAAGTTGTGGAAAAAAAGCCTATAAAAGGCTTGGTTAAAATGACATTCATCTGTGAAAAATACAATAAGCAACAAGCAAAAAAGGTCAACGTATCGGTGTCTCAGCTCTTGGTTCAAAACTGAAACCAATCTTGGTGAAATGGAACACAAAAGCAATCATATTGGTGATACAAAATGCTAATCATTGAATAGATTAATTGGATATTTGATAAGCACTAAATATACATACACAATAGTTAAAAGGTTCCTTAAACCATTATAAATGAATTATGTTCTATCAATGAAATGTGTAATTCTTTATTCTCTAAGGGCATTCAGTTTACGGATCTAACAATTTTTAAAGATCAATCTAAGGATACTTGTGTTGTCATGGAAATTCATAATAGCATCATCACCTAAGTCAACATCTTAATGTTGGTATCTTAATTCTACTCATTTTTATAGAAGTACATGATTTAAAACTATAAAAATGAATGAAATCATGTCTTTTGCAGCTACATGGATGAAACTAGAAGCCATTAAGTGAAATAACTCAGAAACAGAAAGTCAAATCCCACATGTTCTCACTTAGAAGTGGAAGCTAAAAAATATTTATACATGGACATAGACAGTTGGAAGGGTGGAAGGGTGGGAGCCGGGTGAGGCATGGGAAATTACTTGATGGATACAATGTACACTATTCAGATGATGGCTATATTAAAAGCCCAGACTACACAATATATCTATGTAACAAAACTGTACTTGTACCCTCTAAAGCTATAAAAATTTTAAAAAGAAAAAGTCCCCCACAATTTTCTCATATCCAGTTTTTGTCCCAGCAAATTCAGTTTTCCTTCTTTTCTACTTTCCAGCAGAAACTGAGGAAAAGACTAAGTTGCCCAAGTCACACAACTAGTTAATAGCAAAATCAAGTCTTCTGACTTTTAATCGAGAACTCTTTATCACCTTACCCAAAACTGTGCAAGATAGAACACTGTGAAAAATGCCACACATTATCAACTTATATCCCCAGTAAGAATTCAGGTCCTTGGGGGTCCAGGTTCAAGAGCTTCTCAGATCAGTCCTGTCCAGCTAGTCTGTATTTACCACCATGACTGACTCACTATACATTGGAGAAGGAGGTGAGACATATCTATATTTCCATAAATAAGAAATATAGATTTTCCTTGTAAAGTTATACATATGTAAAATATAGACATTTGTCAATACCCTTTTTGGTTTCATACATGTTTAAAAGTAATCCATTGCTGAAATCAGTACAGATGAGGATCTGATCTCTATTTAAAAACGACAATTTTTAAATGAATATCACTGACAATTCAAACCAGCAATCTGTGCAGTTAACATCTCTTCTCACTTGGTGTATTTACAGGACCACTCTCCTCACTTCCTACAAAAATAAATGCCCAAGAACTTATTTCCAGATTGCTTATTTTAAGTTAGCTGAATTTAAACAAATGTTAATCAGTCTCGATTGTTTAAAACTGGGCTACCCATTTTGTTTTCCCTTCAATGAAAATGCCTCATGGCTGTTGATGTGAGAACACAGAAATGTCACCAGGCTTTTCCCTTTGCTTCTGAGAAGAAACAAGACACTTGAGAAAATGTTTGGCTAATTAATTTATAGAAAATTATTTAAGTCTAAGATTGTAAATATGAAGAATCCTTCCAATATGCCATTGTTTTTCTCAAATTATTTTATAGCCATGGAACTCCATGTAAAAAGCTGCTAAGCTAGAACACTGTGAAACGCTGCCAAGAAGGTGTGTAACAGTTTCATGGTCTCAAACTCTGTGTTGTGACCCATGGGAAGTAGGTAAGGCCATTGAGAGTCAATAGTGCGAGCCCACTTGGAGATTAATAGTCTACAAGTTAAATAGAGGGTTCATGAGAGGTTTTCCTTTAATGTTTAATATCAACCCAGTACCTTGTCTTCAATTCAGTTATCACATACCTATATCACCCTGAAACTTAGAACACTCTGCTATACTATTGGAATATTTTCCTATTTCTAAAATGTAAATATAGACACTAGATTTGAATTAACCTGGTGCTTCGACTTCCTAGTTTAATTCTACTAATTTGAGTTTTTTTTTTTTTTTTTTTTTTTTTTTTTTTTTTTTTTTTTTTTT
>NC_045435.1:6606088-6632095 GCF_002776525.5 Piliocolobus tephrosceles | reverse complement strand
GGGCTTGAGCCACCGCGCCCGGCCTAATTTGAGATTCTATAGTGTAGTCCACACACGCGTTTTTTTATATTTCACAAGAACAAACATAACAAACCTTTGAGATATGAATGTATAGATTTTGATTAACTGTGATGTTTAATATATTGCAAATAATTAAGACATTTGACATTTTTTTCTTATGGCCACAGAAGGCTCTCTAAGAAGGACCATGTGTCTATATGTATATTAGCATACTCTCAGAATGTGCACAGACGCTTCCAGATAGCCAGGGCTCTCTTCCCACAGGAAACATTCTCCACTCTCACATTTTGGCCACTGCTCTGTGTCTGGGCAAGGCACTGTGCTAAGTAGTAAAGATGGAATAAGGAAGATAGGAAGTCTATTCTTCTGGGGCCCATTTAGGCTAGACAGCAAAATCAACAGCATGATATAATGTAACTAATAGAATACTTACTATACAAAGGAATTGATCCTGGGAGGAAGGTGTGAAAAAGGGTAAAGGAGACACCAGTGGTAGTTGGGTGGGGGTTGTTTACAAACTTTTGTATGAGGCTGTAGCTTCAAGATGTGTAACTTCCCTTACAAGACTATTTAAAGAACATAGGCCAAAGTAACAAAGAGTGTAACCATAGTTGGGGGAAGGCACAAGGGAAGAAAGAGATGCTGTCATTCCAGCCTACAAAAATACACACCATATTTTCTCATTTTTCTAAAAAAAAAAAAAAAAAAAAAACTCATAGAAACACAATCGTGTCGTCAGAATCATCTACTTATATTATGAACCAGTAGCCACATTCTTTCTATTGCAATGGCATAAAAAATAAGTTATTGGGAAAATAAGTTATAAATAAGTTACAAGAATAAGTTATACTACCATTGGTCCAAGAAATATGGGTCTTTTCTACCCCAACCCCCCCAACCACTTTAGACACACTACACGTGTGCAGTAACTGTGCTCAGGGCCAGGCTAAGAATTTAAGTCCCTGGACTTTGCTAGCATAGCAGCCAAGCAACTTTTGGATCAATGGAAGAAAGGGACACAGCATGGTAAGAACTTGTTTCCAAGGATTTCAATCAAGGAGCTGAGGTTAGAAACGACGCGAGCTTCAGGCATTACTTCCTGTCTCCTCACTAGTACTTAATCTGGTGGGGAATTCACGTGTTTTAGGATACCTTGTTCTTTGAGAATATGGATACTAACACTAAAGCTCCCTTTCACACTCATTCTTCCAATAGAAAACTAATGTTTTCTATTTAAAGATTCTTTAATATGTCATGACAATGATCAAGTTTTAAGTATTTTTCTAGAAGTTGTTTTTAAGTGATGCTTACCATCATCATTATTGAAGTTCTTTTCCACAATGTATTCATAATCCTGTGCTGATCAAATGCTATGCGGTAGAAATGTGCTGGCTTGGAGGGCAGATAGCAAAGCATAGAAATTGAGAAAGAGATTGGTGTAGGATTTTTTTAGAGGTTCACTAATGCAAAGGATCAATCAAGGTAGGATGCATTTTACGGGGGAAAATGATGCTTTGTTGAGGATATGACGTATGAACTTGAATAAGAAACTACTGAGGCAGAGTCCAGTAGTGAGAAGAGAAATATCCAGGGAATTAACTAGCAGTTAGGGAACAGAAGTGAGGTCATGTTATTTTCTTGTGTGTTTAACGTTCATTCTGTAGGGTTACACTAAGGGCTGAGTAAGATACACCGCATTTCATATGCACGCACATAGAGCCTAGCACAAAGTAGATGCTCAATAAATATTAGTTGAAACTGAGTCTGATGAGCAGAACGCTATAGAAAAGTCATAGTGGGAAGATGAGAATACAGTTGTCATTTAAGTACTACCTGCACTGGAAGAGTTACAGATAAATGGAACAATCTAAGGGGCAACTAGAATAAATTAACTTTGTTTTTACGGCACACACATACACTAAACACCTTTTTGTATGTATTCTCATTTTAAAACACCCTGGTTTTCCAAGGTATTTATGTCTGAATTTCCCTGTTAATAATATTGACCAAATAGAGCAAAACTTTCCAAAAAACAAAAGGCAAATTGAACAAAACATTTTAAAAGTAAAAGCCAATATAATGTAGCAACATAACCCCATAGCCAACATATGGAAATCAGTCTTGCCAGTGCTAAAATCTGAATCAAGAGACCTTTAGACAAAATTGTCTCTATCATTAATTAGCTGTGTTACCTTAAATATACTACTTAAGCAAGACCCCAGGTTTAACATATCTGGAGCTAGTACATGGTATTTCTAGTTATATTTCAAGATTACTTTTAAAAATGGCTCAATATAATAGGTTTACAAATGTTTATTTGTTCCATCATGGTTTATATTTAGGGGAAGCAACATGGCTCAGAAGAATTAGTGCAAAATTCTGAAATGGAATAGACTTTAGCCTTCTTAGTTAGCCCCAGTGTAAGCAGTCTCCTTGAGTCTGATCACTTTTGCATATGAACTTGCATATTAACTTTGTCAGTACCTATTTTACAAGGTTGTCATAAAATTTAAAATAAGTGTACTTAAAAATACATCACACCAGGAACTCATTCATTGCTGGCAGGAACATAAACCGGTACAGCCACTTTGGAAGGCAGTTTGGCACTTTCTTACAAAACTCAACCAACTCTTACCATACAATCCAGCAATCACACTCCTTGGTATTTACCCAAATAAACTAAAAATGTATGCTCACACAAAAACCTGCATATCAATGTTTATAGCAACTTCATTCACAATTTCCAAAATTTGCAAGCAACCAAGATGTCTTTCAGTAGGTAAATGGATAAGCAAACCGTGGTATATCTAAACAATGCAATATTATTCAGCATTAGAAAGAAATAGCTATCATGCCACTGAAAAAAAAATAGAGCACCCTTAAATGCCTATTACTAAGCAAAAGAAGTCAAGTTGAAAAGGCTGCGTGCTATATGACTTCAGCTCCATGACATTCTGAAAAAGGAAAATCGGTAGAGACAGTAAAAAGATGAGCAGTTGCCAGAAGTCATGGGGAAGAAGAGAGGAATGGGCGGAGCGTAATAAGGCAACAAAACATTCTGTATCATACTACAATGGCAGATATATGTCATTATACATTTGTCAAAGCCTGTAGTATATACAACACCAAGAATGAACCCTAATATAAACTATGGACTTTGGATGATAACGATGTGTCCATGTAGGTTCATCGACTGTCACAAATGTACCACTCTGGTGCAAGATGTTGATAGTGGAGAGGCTGTGTGGGGGTGGGGGCAGGGGGGAATCTCTGTACTTTGTACCTTCTGCTCAATTTTGCTAGGAAGCTAAAACTTCTCTTTAAAAAATAAAGTCTATTTTTTAAAAATCACACAAAAGAGTCTTTAAGCATTCTAACTCAAGCTCTTTTCAGAGGTGAACATAAAAACTTAACAAAAATTGCATCCATCAAAATAATTATGGTGATTGCAAAAGGATATGTTTCTAGCTGCTTCGATTCACTTACAATGAGTGAGAGATGGAGAGGAAAAGAAAAACTGGATTCGTACAACTAAGTACTAAAATATTTTTATTTTAACATTAAGTAAGTCTTTGTAATTATCAGACAAGTAATCTAATAAAAAATATTACATGGCATTTAGGGAAGGAAGAGACAGAATCAGAAGCTTTATGCTTGATTAAGCTCTTTATTATGTCAAATAACCACAAACATCCTTTAAATAAGCATGACAAGATCCACCCCACTCTAGCAGCTGCTCTTGGAACTGTGCAGCTGTGCTCTAATCTGGGTTATTGGAAATTCTCAAAACTGTGATCTTATAACGTATGAAAAGTAAACTAAAGAGTTGGAGAAATTCCACTGATTTCCAGCATGAGCAAAAAGTACCGTGTATTTGCACATGGTGAATCATGTACATATTTCTTTTTCCGAAAATAAAAGTATCTCCAGTATTGTTTTGAAATTTTAAAAGGTCTCAGTTATGAGTCTGCAGAACTTTCTGGTGTCATTAAGGAAGCAGGTTACAGGCATATCTTCAGATGGCTATACCAGTGTTAGAGCTGCATGACCTTCTAAAGAAGACAAGTGTGATTATAGAATCCTGCACACCACATAGTCATCTCTTTCAAGTCCCAGACCTTAACCAAGAGCAGGTACAATCACTCTGTGGCCATTAGCATGTAACTAGATTACCCTCCAATCAGACAAGTCACTCCCGTACAAGTCAGAAAATATGAAGGGGCAGAAATACAAATGTTCAAAACTCAAAAGGAGATGTGAAAAATTGCTAAACACTTACATTTTTAAAACCAGATGTCTTGTCTCTAATCGTTTGAAGCCAGTCAAGTCTCTACAGTGCATCTACTCGAGTAAAGAACAGTGAGGCACCTACGACATTTTTGGATAACCGTATTATGAGTCCTCTCTAATTTCTTCATTTCCCTCCTCAAGAACCAAAATAGGTATATATTATCGTTTTGAAAAAACAAAAAGCAATCACTAGGACCTGTTTCATGAAAGCTTGTCCGAGAAAATTGAATAACTTTCTTAGTATCATTGTTTATTTCCCACCTAGGACTGAAGAGGTAATGGGACTGGTTGAAGGTACAGTAGGTTCCCTCTTGTATGACAGATATACTCAGGACCAGTGGATGGCTGTTTAAAGTAAAAGTTGGTCAATATGGACTATTAAAAATTGGTTAGCACTTTAAATATTTTAACGAAGACATATAAATGTACATCTATTCACCAATCTTCAGATATAGGGCAAATTATCACAATATCACATTCAAATTTCCAGTTAGTCTCAGAGCAGGAATGAACACAAAGTCCCTTGTCAAGTATGTCAAGTGCACCTTCTAGACTGGTATGATCCCTTCTTCTAATCTCAGTTGTCTCATTCACACCTGCTTAGACAGCAAGCCCAGTGCCCTGTCCTTACCAACCCTCCCCAAGCCTTCACCTTGGTTTTTACAGAAATAACTCTCATTCAAACATTTCATTGATTTATATAGTGTCTAATTATATTATATAATTAGAATAAACATATATTGGATTTACAATAAAAAAGAACTGGATTAAGCAGATTTTTGAAATGAATAATCTAGTGGTAGCAGAAGCACATGGATGCGCTAGAAAGTAGCCCACAGTTGTGTGAACTGCAGGTTTAGTGTGCTGTAAGTATTAGAAACAGACTTTAAGAGGGAAAGGAAAACTTCAGCCAATCCAGAAAGCTGATAATTGAAGATCAGCTAGGAGTGTTTCTATCAAACTAGTTGCGGCACTGGATTGTGCCCATGAGAGAAATAGGCCTAATGAATGCCTTTCCCAAACATAGTTGCAAAACCACATCACTTGGCTACTTCCAAAATCATCTTATTTCAGTGAGTGTGTGTGGTGTGTGTGTGTGTGTGTGTGGTGTGTGTGTGTGTGTGTGTGGTGTGTGGTGTCTGTGTGTGGTGTGTGTGTGTGGTCTGTGTGTGTGATGTGTGTGTATGTGTGTGGTGTGTGTGCGTGTGGTGTGTGTGTGCTATGTGGTGTGTGTGGTGTGTGTGTGTGGTATGTGGTGTGTGTGTGGTGTGTGTGTGTGTATGTGTGTGTGGTGTGTGTGTGGTGTGTGTGTGGTGTGTATCTGTGTGGTGTGTGTGTGTGTGTGGATGTGTGTGGTGTGTATATGTGTGTGGTGTGTGTATGTGTGTGTGTATGTGTGTGTATGTGTATATGTGTATGTGTGTGTGGTGTGTATGTGTGTGTGGTGTGTGTGTGGTGTGTGTATGTGTGTGTGTGTATATGTGTATGTGTGTGTGGTGTGTGTGTGTGTGGTGTGTGTATGTGTGTGTGTGTGTGTGTAGTGTGTAGTGTGTGTGTGTGTGTATGTGTGTGGTGGAAGTGCTCAGAGATGTTTTTAAGCCTTTTAAATTTTTTATAATTTAAAAAATGTATGTGAATATATTTTATGTCATCTAGAAGCCACCTCAAAACTGAATGCTGCCTCCCCCAGTATTACTGTTATAGCACAGAATTTCTTTG
The DNA here is from genome assembly GCF_002776525.5 of Piliocolobus tephrosceles. Classification (NCBI taxonomy): domain Eukaryota; kingdom Metazoa; phylum Chordata; class Mammalia; order Primates; family Cercopithecidae; genus Piliocolobus; species Piliocolobus tephrosceles. The sequence goes on along the minus strand of NC_045435.1, from coordinate 6,626,065 downwards.
TGCTTGTTGGTAAGCGTGACTGCTATGAGATCAGTGCTATCTAATACCAAACTAATTGTTCTGCACGTATTTGTATGAATTTATGTTTATTAGTAATAAAGACAATTTCCCTTTGCCAATATAATCTGTAGTTGAAAGGCCTGTCTTTCATTAAAAAAAAAATACTTCAGTTTAAGATACTAACTTTGAGGCCAATTTGATGTAACAGCAACATGGTATAGTGGAGAAATGTACTAATTGTTACAAATTATTAAGAAATAGTATAAACGTACACCTAATGTGTAAATGTACCCACACCAAATGAAGGACAAATCACAGCGGTTTACTTTAAGAGTTTAATAGTTCAAATTTTCTAGTTAGAGATGAAGAGAAGAAAGAAATCAGAGCTTCAGTCATGTAATTTTCAAATGGGATGCCCAGATCACATCCAGTATTTGGATTGATCATTAAGAGCAGAATCAGTGTTTAAAGTATTACTATTTTTCAACACCTGCAAAAATAAAAACGTTCAGATATTTATCTGCTATCCTAATTGTATTAGATACTGCTTTAATTTAGAAGTCAGCAACAATACAATGACAACCTTATCCTGAATAGACATGGAACCTCTGAAGTTAAAATGATGGCTCATGGAGAAGGCATTATAGGATTATTCATTGGCAGAGTTTCAGTTAATGATGAAGTCTAATTATGGCAAGCTAGCAAACAAAGCCTCAAAATTATTAATGATATGCACAGCATACTTATATAAGCAGGCATTCTCTACATTTGTAGAACTGAAGTTCAAATACAGGACCAAATCAAATATGCTACATATAGCAAAATATAATTTAATTTCAACAAAAATGTGCATATTAAATTAGTTCATTTGAATTGTATTGGATTAGAAAATATTATTTGATTATTTGTAAATTCGCTTTTCTTTTATAGTTGTTTAACAGCTACATCAGATGTGGTAGTGTATGCCTGTAGTCCCCATGTGGGAGGCTGAGGCAGGAGGATTTGCTCCAGGTCAGGAGTTTGAGGATGCGTGAGCTATAGCCACTCCACTGCACTCCAGCATGGGTGACAGAGCCGACCCTGTCTCTAACAACAACAACAAAAAGGTTACTTTTAAAATATTTAAACTGTTCCTAGTTAAAGTAAGACGGAAAATGATTAAGAAGAGAAGCTGGGCACAGTGGCTCATGCCTGGAATCTCAGCACACTTTGGGAGGCCACGGCAGGAGGATTGCTTGAGGGCAGGAGTTTGAGACCAGCCTGGGCTACATAGCAGGACCCCCATTGATATAGATTTGGCTATGTCCCCACCCAAATCTAAACTTGAATCATATTTCCCAGAATTCCCACGGGTTGGAGGAGGGACTCACGGGGAAGTAACTGAATCGTGGGGGCAGGTCTTTCTCATGCTATTCTTGTGATAGTGAATAAGTCTCACGAGATCTGATGGGTTTATCAGGGGTTTCTGCTTTTGCTTCTTCCTCATTTTTCTCTTGCCACCACCATGTAAGAAGTGCCTTTTGCCTCCACCATGATTCTGAGACCTCCTCAACCATATGGAACTGTAAGTCCAATTAAACCTCTTAAGTCCAGTTAAACCTCTTTTCCTTTCCAGTTTCAGGCATGTCTTTATCAGCAGGGTAAAAATGGACTAATGCACCCATCTGTACACACACACACAAAATTAGCCATGTGGTGGCACATGCCTGTAGTCCCAGCTACTTGGGAGGCTGGGGCAGGATCTCTTGAGCCCAGTAGTTTGAGGTCGCCATGTGTTATCAACACTCCACTGCACTTTAGCCTGGATGACAGTGAGACCCCCATCTCAAAAATATTAAAAATGTAACAAATTTAAAAAGAGCTATAGATGCAATAAGTTGATAAATATACATGAATATAAAATATATAAGTAAGAGTAAAATAAAAGTTTTGCAGCTCCCACGTCTTCGGGTGGCTCCACCAGTTGCTGAGCAGGTTTTTATTGGCACCGCAGTGTTCCAGTCTCACTTGTGCCTTCCTCTCCCAGGACTCTAATCAGGCACTTCTCCAAAGAAGGAACTGGGAAAGTAAGATCTGTTCACCAAGTATGTCGTTGCTGCCATGGTGCCACTGCTTATATGCTCTTCCAAGAGACAGAATTGATAAATGTACTTTTAATAGATCATAAATTCATATTGATCAGTTCATACTGATATCTCCAATTCAAGTTCATTAACATAAGATTCGGCCGGGCGCGGTGGCTCAAGCCTGTAATCCCAGCACTCTGGGAGGCCGAGACAGGTGGATCACGAGGTCAGGAGATCGAGACCATCCTGGCTAACACGGTGAAACCCCGTCTCTACTAAAAATACAAAAAATCTAGCTGGGAGAGGTGGCAGGCGCCTGTAGTCCCAGCTACTTGGGAGGTTGAGGCAGGAGAATGGCGGAAACCCGGGAGGCGGAGCTTGCAGTGAGCTGAGATCTGGCCACTGCACTCCAGTCCGGGCGACAGAGCGAGACTCCGTCTCAAAAAAAAAAAAAAAACCATAAGATTCTCCCTCACTTTCCTCATTCCATGTTCATTTTTCCTTTTTCCTATAGTGAGGACCTTCGTTCCTAAAGTCAGTATTTGTACACGTATACTCTATCATATCATACACACAAAACAGTTTCAGAATTAACCGAATTAAGTTAGTTCAATACTACAACTAACCTCAATATGTAAAAGTAAAGTTCAAGATTTCTGTCCTGCTTGTACCTGCACGCGTACCTTCCTAGACAATTCAGGCCCAAAGCCATTCAAGGAGGCCGAGGCATCTGTATGTGATAGTGGGAGCCAGCGTGGCCCAGTGTGGGGAGTGGAAGCTCACCCACGGTCCCTGAAACCCCTTCAGATAATCTACAAGGTTAAAACTATTTTCAGAGTAACACTAAGGTAACTTGCCTTTTGCACTTACATCATCTCATGAGTATACTGTGGAGTTTACCAAAAACTTCAGGACATCATAACTGTGTGAGGCTGGGTTTTTCCCACCAAAGCAGTATAATGGGATACTTTAATATAATCCAGCTGCCTTCTATTAAGCCAGACATCTGAGGTTTATAGAAACGCAAAACAATGCCACACTTCTCACTAAATTATTTGTTTTGGGAAATAATTACTTTCATGAAGGTATGGCATTTATGTTAACATGTAATGGATTCATTACTACTTTTGATGAGTTAGTTTCTATTTTAAATATTTTAATAAATATTTTTTAAATTTACAAGATTTTTTCTTGTTTAAATATGATTGCAATGATTATTTTACACATTTAACGGGCATAAGTGCCATTTTCTTACATGGATATATTGCATAGTGGTGAACTCCGGCTTTCAGCTTAACCATCACCAGAATAGTATACATTGTATCCATTAAGTATTCTCATCTTCTAGACATCTCCAGTGTCTGTGATTCCACTATGTCCCTGTTCACACATTGGATAACTATATGCAGAAGAGTGAAACTGGACCCCCATCTCTCACCATATACAAAAATTAACTCAACGTGGATGAAAGACTTAAAGGTAAGACCTGAAACTATACAAATACCAGAAGAAAATCTAGGGAAAAACTCTTCTGGACACTGACCTGGGCAAATAATTCATGATTAAAACCTCAAAAGCAAATGCAACAAAAACAAAAATAGGCAAATGAGATTTAATCAAACTAAAAAGCTCCTGCACAACAAAAGAAGTAATCAACAGCCAACCAGCAGAATAAGAGTTTTATTTTCTAATATGGTAAATACCAATAGATCTAACCCACATAAATTAAATGTAAATGAAATTAGTAATTAACTCACATAAATTAAAGTTATTTGGAGTCCTCCACAATTTTTTTTTTTTTTTTTTTTTTTTTTTAGATGAAGTCTCCCTTTGCTGCCCAGACTGGAGGGCAGTGGTGCAATCTCTGCTCACTGCAACCTCCACCTCCCAAGGCCAAGCGATTCTCCTGCCTCAGCCTCCTGAGTAGCTGAGATTACAGGGGCCCACCACCACACCTGGCTAGTTTTTGTATTTTTAGTAGAGACCAGGTTTCACCATGTTAACCAGGCTGGTCTCGAACTCCTGACCTCAAGTGATCCACCTACCTCGGCCTCCCAAAGTGCTGGGATTACAGGCATGAGCCAATGAGCCTGGCCAAGAGTCTTCCATAATTTTTAAGAGTGTAAAAAGTCTTGGAAGCTGACCAAGTGAATTGAGAACTACTTCAATGCAATGGTAAAGAAATAAGGGTGAGGAAGAACTGTAACAGATAAGAGACTTACATAATAACCAAACATAATGAACGTGTGTCTTTTGGATCCTAATTTGAAGAAGTCAACTATAAAAAGACATTTTTGAGATATCAGGAAAATGTAATTATGTACCAAGTACAATTAGATGACATTAAGGGATTTTAATCTTGTTAGATATGATAAAGGCACAGTGATTATGAGAGAAAACACCTGTTCTTATCTGTTATATATGCCTTCTGTAATAGTTACAGGTGAAATGAAATGACAAAATTTTCTTTAAAACACTTCAGAAGAAGAAAAGTAGATGAAACAAAGTTGACAACTACTAACAATGTAAAATCTGAGTGATGGATATATGAATTAATGATAGTATCTCTATATTTGTGTATCACTGAAATTTTCCAAAATAAACTGTACAAAGAGAAACAACAAAAACTTAAATGATGCTCAGTTTCAGATTTCCAAGGGAACATATTATACAGAGGTTCAAATTTAATTTTTAATTGATAAGTGTCAATTTCTACTTCCTCCTAAAAGCCATGTTTAATTAAAAGCACATCAATAGGCTAAGTACAGCTAGAAAATAATGAGAATGTCAATAGATGGTCATGTATTCCTTCTTCTACTATTGACTTCAAAAATTTCCCCAGATACCCATGACTGTATGGAAAATCCCAGGAAACTCTGAAGTTACAAAATAAATTTAGTACTCGAATGGAGAGTGTGTAAACTAGTTAGGGATATTCTTGTAATGAAAATAATTTAGAGCAAACTGGAAGTAAGCCCTTTTATTCTTAACCAAGTAAGATCAGTAACATGTTTTCTTGACAAAAAAATGGAAGCTTGCTCATATATTAGAGTCTCCTGATAACAGGTGAATTAATCACTTTTATGAAGTAACTACCTTATCTTCTGGAAAGCAGGACTCTGTGAGGGAGGGAGGGAGGGAGCGGGAGAGGGAGATGAAGAAGGAGGGGGAGAGAGAAAGAGAGAGAGAGAGAGAGACTCTACAAAGTGCCTAAATGTGTGAGACAGGATAAAAGTTTCACCATGTGTCTGAGCAATCTGAGAAATCTTCTTGAAAACCTGGAATCCAGCTTTGAAGTATGGGTTCAATTTAAAAGAGCAGAAATTAAGAGCATTCCAGGTACATAGCACATAGCAAGAATAAAATCAGAATAAAAGTAGAAAATTCAAGGTATGTTTAAGAAAAATGAGTAGGTCAGCCTTGCTAAAGCAGAGAGGTTGGTGAAGGAATAATAAGGAATAAGTGGGAAAAGGGGTCAAGTCCAACTGTGGAAAACCTTGAATGCTAACGTGAGTACCGAGAGAACCATCCTGAGCACAGGAGAGGCAGTGGCACAGCAGGAGATTTATTTAATAGTGCACCCAGATTTATTCAGATATGACAGGAAGATATTATAGGCAGGATCTAATGGAATATGGTAAAAAATAAAAATGTAGCTGGCATAGTGGAAGCTAGATTAGAAAGGAAGAAATACAAACAAGACACATAGAGGGGAAAACAATCAAAATGACTTGATAAGCCTCCTGAAAGGTCTTAGATTTAAAACCTTCATTAAAATCTTTAATGTAGTGAGCCGATGCATGCATTTGCCTCCATTTTCTCCTAGACACATGGAAGCAAATGTATGAAGTACAAAAGAATAAACCCATAATAATAAAAAAATTGGGAGAAAATTAAGTTTCATCAATGAATAAGATATTTCAAAAAACTTGTTAACCCTATGATAAGCTGGCAGATAAAACAGGTGGAGTGAGGCGCCACAGCTGTCACTAAGTTGTGGAGGACATGGTCATCAATTTGCCCAATAAAACTAAGGAGAGACTCTGAGCTGAGGTCAACAGATAAAGTGGAGGGCATGAGTATGCAATGGGGCTAAAAACCGGGAGATTTATATAAGCCTTCATATGAGACTTCTGCACCAGTCAGTGCTCTCCACTGCAACTCACAGCATAGGCGTTTACCACCCAACCAAAATAATGGATGCTTCTTTTCCAAAGAAATTGAAATAAATATTTGCTGAAAGCCGAGGATATTTTCGTAAACATTTATATTTCTTTCTAGTACAATTTAGGGGTTGGGGTCTATTCTGTCCTGTAGCAGTCTTTTCACCTCCTCCACTAATGGAAAGCAAACCAGTTGATGAAAACTACTCATCCACATAACCTCTTGGTTAAGAATTTCCATTCAGGGAAGACATTTAACTGAAAAATAAAGCTATTCATAAAATAATAAACATATGAGCAATATGTAGGATAATTGGTATGTGCCAACTATCCTATTCTTTAATCATGAATGTAAATAAGCAACCAAGGACTACCAGGTATGCAAAGAGAGTCAACATTAGTGAAGTAAAACACAATCCCTCTGCCACAAAAAGCAAAAACTAAAACAAAACATAACAAAAGTCCTTGGTAGAAACAAATAGTCCAAGATATAGAAGAGAATTTTTTAAAGATAAAAGAAAAATTTGAAGTTTACTTAGAAGTTGAGTCTATAACACTTGAATGCAAAGCGATAAAAAAAAGAAAAGAAATTAAAGAGAGTTTTTAAGAATTTTTTAAAGAGCCAAAATAAAATAAAAATTTAGTAGAATGACTAGAAAATAAAGTTTTAGTAACCTCTCAGAATAAGAAGACAGAGACATGGATTACATTAAAAATAAAAGACATGGGGAACCAACCCAGGGGATTCAGGTAACAGGAACTTCAGAAAGGGTAAAAAAAATAGTAAAGAAAAAATTATCAAAAGGGATCATTTCAGATTAAGGATAAGTCTTCAGAGTTAAAGGGTCTGCCAAGTATACATTAAAAATATGTCTTGAAAATATAAAAATTATACTTAGATGCACCACTGTAAGATTTTTAGATTAGGAATAAAGAGTAAATCCTAAATGAAAACAAAATAAAAATCAAACAGGCACGAGACTTCTCATCAGCAACAGAACATACTAAAACACCATAGTAAATTAAGCACATTAATGGCCCAAAATAATGATCTCCCTGTAGTCACCCTTGCCTTGTAACTGTAATTTTCTCTTATCTGACTCTGAGTTCAGCCATGTGACTTGCTTAGGTCAATGGGATGTTAGCAATAGATATTAGAAAAGGTGCTTATGTACTTCCACTCTTTCTCTTATATCCCTGCCACTATCATGGGAACATACCCAGGCTAGCCTGCTGGGAGAATAAGAGAATTACATGAGAGACAGCTGAGTCATTTCAGGTGATCTCATCCTACACCGTCCTATAACTAGCCAATTCCAAAACATATAATAATGCCATAATATACAGCAGAGTTGTATAGCTACTCTCAACTGACCAGACTCATGAGTAGTCCAGCTGAAACCAAAGGAACCATCCAGGCAACTCATAGACTTGGGAGCGATGGTTGGATTTTTTGAAACTACCACATTTAAGGTACTTTGTTGTACATCATTGTTGTGGCAATAGGTAACAGACAGAAATACAAAGGATCAATGCTCTCAAAATTTTGAGGGAGTTTTAAATCTAAAACTCAATACCCAGGCCAACCATCAATTAAGAGTGAGGCAAGAACAAGACATTTTACAAATGTAAGAACATGTATCCATTCTCTTCTCACATACCTTTTTTTTTTTCAAAAAAATTACTTGAGAATGTTTTCCAGAAAAATAAGGGACAAAGCAACATAGAACGAGGCACTGCATCTAGAACAGTGAATCCAACCCAGGGTGTTCCAGGATAAAATATGTGCATCAAATGATTAAGGGGCACAGGCTCTGAGAAGGAGATGTCCAGGAAAAAAAAAAATTCACTAAAAGAGTAATATGACTGAGATGTTAGAAAATAGTGAAAATGTGTTACAATAATAGGATAGGAGGGCCATCAGTGAAAATGGCAATTGAAGACATCTAAAATGACTATCCTCCCTAAAAGCAGGAAGAGTACTGGTAAAACTTATTCGAATCAACTTTTTCAGAAGTCTGGAAATTAATAAAAGGTTTGCAACAATGTAGGAAACATGTATTCAAGAAAAGCAGTTAGATCTCAGTAATCGTAAGTTTTATGGTATCTTAAGTTGCCATATTTCTATCTCCCACTCTTTAGCTCTGTAATAGCTTTGAAAACAAACAACCCACAATCACAGTGCAAAACAGCAGCCTGTAAGCCACTGGATGGGGCCATGCATTCCCAGAGGATTGTCACTATTTGACCTGTCTGGGATTCCCCAGAAGACCCTTCTCACAAAGATGCCTTTGTTTAACCTGACTTGGAGCTTATCCGATGTAACAATTGGATATCTACATGCAAAAATAAAAATAAAAATAAAACTGGATATCTATCTCATATAATCAAAAATTCACTTAAAATGAATTAAAGACCTAAAAGTAATAGTTAAAACTTATAAAACTCTTAAACAAAAATGTAAATATAATTTATGTGACCTTGCATTAGAAAATAGTTTCATCGATATTACACCAAAAAAGCAAGCAACAAAAGAAAAAGTAGAAAAATTGGACTTCATCAACATCTAAAATTTTGTGCTTCGAAAGACATTACGAAGAAGGTGAAGACACAATCCACAGATCAACAAATAAATCACATCTGATAAAGGTCTAGTATCTGGAATATATAAAGAACTCTTAACAACTCATCAATAAGAAGACCACCCATTTTTTAAAAATGGGCAAAAAATCTGAATAGACATTTCTCCAAAGAAGATATACAAATAGCCAACAAGCACATTGAAAGATGTTCACTGTCATTAATCATTGGAGAAATACAAATTAAAACCACAGGGACACATACGAACATAGAATGTGGAGTAATAGACATTAGGAAGGTGGGAGGGAGGTGAAGGATGAGAAATTACTTAATAGTTACAATGTACACTATTCAGTTGATGGTTACACATAAAACCCATACTTCAGCACTACACAATATATCTATGTAACAAAACTGCACTTGTACCTCTTAAATGTATACAAATTTTTAAAAATAAATAAGAAAACAATGAGATACCACTTCACACTCACTAAGATGACTATAAATTAAAAGAAATAATAACAAGTGTTGGCAAGGATATGGAGAATGGAACCCTCATTGCTCTTGGGAATGTAAAATGATGCAGCTGCTTTAGCAAATAGTCTGACAGTTTCTCAAAAGGTAAAGCATCAAATGATCATATGATCCAGCATTTCCATTTTAGGTATATACCCAAAGGAAATGAAAAGGTATGTTCACACCAAAACTTGTGCATGAATGTTCATAGTGGCAAAAATTGTTAATAGCCATAAATGGAAGTAATCTAAATTTCCACCAACTGATGATAAACAAAATGTGTTATATCTACATAATTGAATATTATTTAGTCACAAAAAGAAATGAGGCCAGGCACGGTGGCTCACACCTGTAATCCCAGCCCTTTGGGAGGCCAAGGCAGGTGGATCACCTGAGGTCAGATGTTAGAGACCAGCCTGGCTAACATGGCGAAACCCCATCTCTACTAAAAATGCAAAAATTAGCCAGGTGCAGTGGCGGGTGTCTGTAATCTCAGCTAATTGAGAGGCTGAGGCATGAGAATCGCTTGACCCAGGAGGTGGAGGTTGCAGTGAGCCAAGATAGCGCCACTACACTTGAGACTGGGTGACAGAGTGAGACTCCGTCTGAAAAAAAAAAAAGAAATACTGATTTGTGCTATACTATGGATGAACATGCTACAACATAGATGAGAACATTATGCTAAGTCAAAGAATTTAGATGCAAAAGGGCATATAGTATAAGATTCCATTTATATGAAGTGTCAAAACAATAGTCAAATCCAAAATAGACTGAGAGTTGCCAGGGCCTGGGTCTGTGAAGGAATGGGACATGACCACTAAAGGGGTTTCTTTTTCAGGTGATGAAAATTTTCTGGAATTAGTGGTAATGACTGCACAACATTGTGAAAATACTAAAAAGCCACTGACTTGGACACCTTAACAGTTTAAATTGTATGATATGTAAATTGTATCTCAATAGTTTTTGGAAACAGGGTCTCACTCTGTTGCTCAGGCTGGAGTGCAGTGGTGCCATCACAGATCACTGCAGCCTCAACCTCCTGGGCTCAGGCAGTCTTCTCATCTCTGCCTTCCAAGTAGCTGAGACTACAGGTGCATGCCACCACACCCGGCTAATTATTATTATTTTTTTTTTTTGTAGTGATGAGGTCTCACTATTTTGCCCAAACTGGTCTTAAACTCCTGGGCTCAATCAGTCCTCCTGCCTTGGCCTCCCAAAGTGTTGGGGTTACAGGCATGAGCCACCACACATGGCTCATAGCTCAACTTCTAAAAGTAATAATGAAGGATAAGAATCACAAAGTTTCCTCCCCGACAAAACACCACATTCTAAACATTGACTGAAGTGGAAAGTGATGTTAGGCAATTGGTACAATATAAGAGAAGAGACTTGGAAACAGAGAACAGGTTCCTTCAGCACCTGGGGACATGGACATTGAATTTCAGGGGAAAGAAATGTAATAGGAACCCACATGAGACATATAATAAGATTACAGTAATGTAGGCAATATTTTTTGGTTTTCAACCTTTAGAGATGATCAAATGCAGCAAACTTGTAAAGTTGTTGCAGACAGAAGGTAACTGTGGTTCATAAGGGTAGAGGAGAGAGCAGAGGCACTGATGTTCTTATTTTACAAAGAGATATCAAGAAATAATATCAGGAGCTGAAGAACAAGAAATAGATGCTCACAGAGATTAAAGTAACAAAAAAGTAATTAAAATCACAAATAAAATATCAAAACTTCAGAAGAAGATGAGAGTAAAGAATCTAAAGGCTCATCTTTCATATTGGGGCATAAATAGAGATGGTCTGAAGTTGATAGTTCAATAATTAAATAAAGGTATAAGCACATTGCCTACAGTTTTTGAAGTAATCACTAGGACAACAAAAACTGTTTAAACATGTTTTCAGTGAGAGTGGAAGTACGGATGGGAAAGGGGAAGCAGAAAACCGTTGCTTTTTAGAAGCTCTTCTCTACTCATTTGATGCCATGTACCTGTATTTGTTTACTCAAAAGCAGTTCATTAGGAGTTTTATGACTTATTTGATGAGTGACAAATGATAAAGAAATGAAGGTTGACCTTATCTAACCCCAAATCATTAGAAAAGTGATCTCAAAGAAACAGAAAAATTGAAAAGAGGAGAAACCGGCAATTTGGGGGAAGAAGATAAAGACACTGAAAGATGCAATCAGAAGAATACAACAGTCACGAAAATAAGTGTCCAGAAAAATTCTAGGGTAAAATAGAAACTCTTACATTTGGACTGACACCAACAAAAGTTGAAGAGGAAAACGAAAAAGGAAGACAGAATTTTAGAGGAATTCCAGACAGTGAAGCTTAGAGCACCCCTGGTGAAGGCATAGAAGGAATAAAGAGAAAGAAACAGTGTAGTGTATATGGGTCAAGGAATGAGATAGTTGACCAAAATATGTCCAAAATTATAAACACTGACCCTATCAATTATAATTAAAGAGGTAGAAAATACAAAGAAAGGAAAGTAGCATTGAATACCCTACACTCCAGGGTAGCTAAATTCCCTGTGGCATTTACAGACAATCCTTAAAATAGACTCATGGAAGTTGAAAGTTGATCCACAATTTTCCTATTTATAACTGGCTCTCTCATAACACAACTGAAAAAAATTACTGCTTGTTATACTTTTAACAGTGTAATGCATGTAAAAAAAATGTTCTGCCAACTCTAGTCTAAATCCTTCTCATCTATTGTGACCTGTTCCAAAAACATATCATTCGGGGAAAAAAATACATGTAGTCACAAAGAGCTTGAAGTCATTATTTCCTCAAACTCAGTGATGTAATCTTTGAGAATTATATCAGACAACATTACTAGATGAAGACAACATAGAAACATTTATGTTTTGCTTATTTTTGTAAGAAACTTCATGCAGCATTAACCTTGGGTCTCCAGGAAAAAGGCATGCAATCATGAGTGTCATGGAGTTGCTATTAAAAGAGTGCTTATTATGGGAAAGATCTAAAGTTACAATCTAAAGTTTGAAGGAAACGTGGATTTGCAAATGAAACCAATGGACCTCCTGCGTAAATTACAAACATACATCAGTGCTTCTCGCTGACAATATCAAAACCTCTATGGCTGCCTCATCAATCTAAGCCACACCGGTTTAAAACATTGCCATGCACACCCGGCTCTGCTGTTGTCTCCTCTTTTCTCTCCATGAAAGACACATGTATTTAGAGATGCCTCCAGTGGTCACCATTTACTTACTTCCAACTCACTCCCCATCCCGCCCAATTTGCTTCTGTTTCATCACTTCATTCAGGTGGTTCTGGCTAAAACGAATGAGGACACTGATGTGTCTAAAACGGATGTGTATTTTTCAGTGCTCTTCCTATTTCTTGTCACAGGCTACATTCAATACCTCGAACCAACAATTTTTGAAACACTTTTTCCCCCTGGTTTTCAAGACACAGCACTCTTAATGTCTCACTTATAACAACATTGTCATTTCAATTACCCATCTGTAATCCCAACACTATAAAGCCCTATTCACACCCAAATGTACAAGTATCTCCTAACACTTACCCTTACATGACTGAGGCATCTCAAAATCGATCTCATGATATCTACCTCTGAATCTGATTTTCTTTACATTTCCTATTTCTGTGAATGGACCTATAATCTATCAAGGAATGCAAGCCAAAAAGACCTTGAAATTGTATTTGGTACCTCTTCCACCCCTCTCCTACACTCAACTCATCATTGAAATTTTTCTATCTAAATGTCTCTTGAATCCACACAACACTTGGTCCCTACCATTACCCATTAGTCAGGCTGCTATAATCTCTCTTTTTTTTTTTTTTTTAATGGAGTCTCGCCCTGTCACCCAAGCTGGAGTGAAATGGTATGGTCTCGGCTCACTGCAATGTCTGTCTCCTAGGTTCAGGCAATTCTCCGGCCTCAGCCTCCTGAGTAGCTGGGATTACTGGTGCCCACCACCACACCTGGCTAATTTTTATATTTTTTAGTAGAAACGGGGTTTCACCATGTTGGTCAGGCTGGTCTCGATCTCCTGACCTGAGGTGATCCACCCACCTTGGCCTTCCAAAGTGCTGGGATTACGGTCGTGAGCCACTGCGCCCAGCCGTCAGGCTGCCGTGAACTCTTACCTGAACTACTGCACTAGCCTCCGAACAGATCTTTCTACATTCACCTTGGACTCTTCAATCTAGTCTCCCCATTGCAGCTACAGTCATCTTTTACAAAGAATACATTTCTTCTTGCACACTACTCTAGTTCTTTCAAGCCCTTGCTTAAACTCCTTCAGTGTCTTCCCATTTGTTCTTAGACTACAGATCAAAATTCTTAACATGGTCTAACAGGTTCTGCATAGTCTGGTCCTTGCCTGCTTCTCAGGCTTATTTCACAGAACTCTCCTCTCATTCTCTGAGCTCTGACACACTGACATTCAAATTCTTCAAACGGGCAAGCTCCCCAGCACCAGAGTGCCTTTGCACATGCTTTCCCTCCTCAGCCCTGTTCACCTAGTTGCCCACTGATTCTTCAGCGTTTGTTCAGCCATTCTCCTTAAAGGGAAGTCTTTCCTGGTTTCCTAGGCTAAGGTAGGTTTCTTATCTGACTCTACAGACTGTTTCTTTCTTTCAGAGGGCTTATCCCAGTTGGCTCACATTCTACCAAAGTCAATGATGTGGTTATTTTATGAATGCCCTTCTTGCACGTTAGTCTGAAGCTTCATGAGTCAGAAGCCACATGTTTTACTTTACTTGCTGTGCTATCTCCAGCTCCTAGAAAAGTTCCTAGCATATAGGGTAATAAACACATATTTGATGAATGAATGCAAGCATGAATAAAGGGCAAATTTGGCTTAAAAATAGTATATGGCTTATAGACCATCCCTCCTGCCAATTCAGACCTGCTTTTCTCCAATTTTTAGCTTAAAGTGTGTTGTTTACTCTTAGTCTTATATATGTACAACCATAAAGATTGCTCAAAGCACTGAAATACTATAGTGCCTATGAAGATATCAATTTCAGACCCACAGGGAATAGCAATAAGATTTAATACAGACGAGTTAATGGGTGCAGCACACCAACATGGCACATGTATATATATGTAACAAACCTGCACATTGTGCACATGTACCCTAGAACTTAAAGTATATAAAAAAGAAGATTAATACAGAATTTTTCATACCAAATAAGTATTTTAGATAATGCCAAAGACATTCTATAGCTAGATTCTATAGCTAGACTAAAGGTCTGTTCAGATAACATTCAATAACATCTGAATCAACTGATCTTTATTCGGGCTCTGCCTCATAGAATTCAGGAAAGTACTTGTGACAGGCCGTTTTAGCCTGGGGGTGGAGGAGGGGGAGGGAATGGAGAAAGTTACAAATAAAGAGTGGCTTCTGCAGTCTCTTGATTGATCCGTCATGGTGGTTTTATTTTTATCGTTGTTATTTTGCTATTTAATGTTACATTCCCTTGGACACAAAACACTCATGCAGTGAGTGTAGATAACAAGTACCTTGGTCCCTGCCCCTGTGACTCGTAATGTACAAGTATCCAAAACCGACCTTCCCCACACCTGGTCCCGTACAGGGTATGGAGGGCCACAGCAGTCAATGAATGGGGCAGAGGAGCAGGTAGCTGAGAACCCGATCTGAGGAGTCAGGGAGTGAACAGGAAGCAGGACCACTTGCAGCCAAGGCTCCAGGTTCCCAGTGCATGTTCCATTGTCCCATCAGACATCAGTTGTAAAGTGCAAATTCAATAACCCAGTGTTAAGAATTTCAAAATGATACCAGCAGAGCATTAAACCCTAAGTGCAGAGTCCCTTTCTGAGTGTGGACCCTGTGCAACTGCGCATATCACACACTTGTGAAGCCGGCCTTGTGCAGATAAAATGGTTTCTACTGGACCACAGTGAAGAAGGTATAACATATTCTTACACACTCAGACATCTCCATCTGAAACTATATATTCACAGGTGCTTCCTGTCATGGAAAGGGCAGATTTGTGCACTCTTTGGAAACTGTTGATTTCTACTGAGTAGCCGAACTGTACTAAGTTCATTCTGTATCACTCGGATAAGTGCATCTTGTGTAATATTTCCAAGAGTTATCAGTGCCTGGTGTCTTCTCAAATCCAGTAGACAAGACCCATTTATTTAAGTATTACTCTAGAGCATATGCTCTCTTAAGACAGCAATAATTATCTTCCTATCTCTACTATAATCAACAGTACCTTGCATCAGTTGATACTCGATAAATGCTTCTTGAGTTGAAATAATAAACTCCATACTCCTCTTCTAATTACGCTATTCCTAAAATAAAGTCAACTTAAAAAATGCATGGTGGAATCTTTAAAATATCAGCCTATTTGGTGTATGTATGTATGTGTACACACACACAGACACACACACAGAGTCTTAATTCCACACATTTCTTCTCAAGAGTTCAAGGTGGCTATCAGGACCAAGACTACAAATAAAGAGATTGAAATTTCCACACAAAGTTATCACTTTAAACAAAAGGAAATCCTAGTTAAAATGCAAAAACAAAAACAATATTTAGAAAGAATATTTTAAAACTTGGAGAAGAGCTTATGGTACAACTAAATAAAAAAACTAAGAGGAAATAATATAGTATTGCAAGTTTTCAAAATAAGAACATGTATACATGACTTCATATATACATGACTTATATACACAAAATAAAAAGTTTGGAAGGAATCATTATCCAATAGTATTAGTATTTATCTCTTGTGTATGAGATTATGAGAGACTGTAGTTTTTAAATTTATTTTGTGTACACATTAAAATTTTTCTTCTATACTGAGTATATGCTGCTTTTATATTCATAAGTTTTTTTGAAAAGCAAACATTTGAAAAGAATAACTTTTAGTCATTTAAAGTGGTAGTTAAAATTATTTTTTATTAATAAAGTCTTTTGCCATCAATATTATGGCATCTCAATATGTACATTTTTAAGTGAGGAACAGCTTTCTTAGGCCATTTAAATCTTCATCACTAGGCAGAGAATATTTCATTGCTTAAAGGAGCTTTTAGAGTGCCACTCAGAAAGTCAGTGAGTTAAATCCAAACCCCATCCAGTTGTTGTGAAAGAGGCAAATAAATGGCCTTTCATCTCACTTCCCTGATTCATATTTTATTCAAGATATTGGTGTGTTAGTTAAGTAATTCTTGATTATGCTGCAGTAACAAATAAATCTTGAAGTCTCAGTGGCTTAACTACAAGGGTTTATTTTTCACTCAGGTCAACCCAACCGAAACCAGGTGGCCAAGTAATGACTCAGGATCCAGGCTCCTCAATTTTGCAACTCTATCATCTTATACTTCTTCACTTCCAGTTGCACAGACAAAAGAGAGAAAGATATGCTAGAGGCACATACACAAATATATATGTATGTATACGTGTGGGTACATATATAGTGATGGTGTATGTGTATACATATATATTTATATATATATTTATATATTTTATATATATTTAGCCAGACCTAGTCATTGGCCCCACCGAACTTCAGTACTGCAGCAGTGACTGAAAAATGTAGAGAAGTGCGGAAGAATATTTGGTTTTTACTACTACTGTCACAAGATTTTAAAATTTCAAATAACATTAAAGAAGGACACGGGATTTATCATAATGAGCAAAAGTTAAACTAGGATGTAAGACACTATATTAGCAGAAACTATTTTTTCTTCAAAAGATTGATGAAAAAATCTGAGAGGATATGACAAGACAGATCATTGATATGAAGAGGTGTTGAAAATGAGATTAAATAGAGCTGGAAGCATGAAACAATACCCTGAGATGTCAGACAGCTCCGCTCACCACGCTCAGATTTCCTGAGGTTCTATATTGAGACAGGCAAGTGGAGCTTTTAAAATGCCCCAGCAGAAATAGAAAGCTGCCACAACTTATTCATTTCTCAAAGTGTAATTGATGTTGCTTACAATAAACTTCAAAGAGGTATGTGCTGATGGTTTCTAACTGCCATATAAACACCACTTCATATAAACATCAGCCTGGAACTCCTCCAACTCGTACAGACCTGGTGGATGTTCAGCGGGGCAAACTAGCAAAGGACTATTTTTAAGCCTCCACAACTGAGGATAACCGTTCATTTTTTCTACTTCTTTAGTTGAGTGCCCATTTAACATTTGTCCTTCAGGCAGCAGTGTATGCCCTTCATGGTTTTACATGTCAGTTTAGATTTCTTAAGAAAGAAGTCTATAAATTTCAGGGAAAGAATGCTTACCAGTCATGCATACTATGCCTACGATTACACTCTGTGTATTCATTGGCCCCTTAAGTAAATGTTGGCGATCGATTTACAAATATAGTAACTGAAATCAGTGGAAGATACATTTGAAATATAACTCTAATCACATATGTACCTGAGATAATTTTACAAATGTGACCTCATCTCTGTCACATGGATTAAGTTCATTAATGCCAAAATGTGAGATAAATTATTTCTATACCCTATTTTCCTATAAATGGCCAAGAAAGGTTTAAGGTAAACTAATGCTTAGGCAAGCTATATTTGTCAGAAATTTATGAAGCATAATTCTTGCTCCTTCAATGCAACAATAAGAAAGAAAGGAGAAGAAAAGAAAGAAAAGGAGAAAGGACAGAGGAAAAGAAAGCAGAAGAAAGGAAAGGAAAGGAGAAAATCTATTTGAATTATTTACAGAACACCCTGTACTCTCGTTAGACCCCATGTATTCAGTTTTGTTGTGTTGGTGTTCTTTATTGTTTTGTTTCTTTATTATTTCGGATTTTGTAATAAATGGAGGGTAAAATACAACATTTCTTCTGGTTGCTAAATAGCTGTGAGATCTATAGTTTTATACATTTAAGGATGGAATCTCTGAATAAATAATTTTGATTGACTCTTACTATTTTGCAAGCTCCTTCTTCATTAAACTGAATAAATCATCAGTATAATTCATCAGGAAATCTCCAGGAGAGGTTCACAAGTATAGAAAGCTTTTGGGGCCGGGCGCGCTGGCTCGCACCTGTTATCTAAGCATCTTGGGAGGCTGAGGCGGGCAGGTCATTTGAGGCCACGAGTGTGAGACCAGCCTGGCCAAAATGGTGAAACCCTGTCTCTACCAAAAATACAAAAATTAGCTGGGCATGGTGATGCAATCCTGTAATCCCAGCTACTTGGGAGACTGAGGCAGGAGAATTGCTGGAACCCAGTAGGCAAAAGTTGCAGTGAGCCGAGATTGCGCCACTGCAGTCCAACATGGGTGACAGAGCGAGACCTTGTCTCAAAAAATAAAAATAAAAAGCTTTTGATCCAAGTACAGTCAAAGAAGTAAGCCACCTGAACATATCCTTCAGTAACTTTACTTTAGTTCAGAGTGAATCTTAAATTATCATACAAATGGAAGAGTTGATTCATCCCTTCAATATCCTTATTTTAGATGCATTACTGAAACAACAACTAAATTTAACTTTCAGTCATGGGGAATTAAACAGGCATGATTTGGTAAGAGCCAGCTCCATTTTCCCCCTAGAATAAGTCAATATACTTTATAACTGAAAATAATCTCAAGGGACTTTTGACTCTGTCATTTTCCCAAAACAAATGGTTCTGCTGCTATTGCTTCCAGAACAGCATAACATGCCACTCAGAGTCTTTATGCTGCTGAGCCACTCATATGCGTGTGTCAGAATTAACCTGACATCCTAAAAGCAGAGGGGGCTTGGGCCAGTTGCATTGATGTAGGCTATATTTTAAGCATCTGTTTACTAGTCTGTCTCCTACATTAAACTGTGAGCAACATCAGAGGGTCTCTCATAATCATCATTGCATTTTTTTCAGCACAAATCTCACCACTGACAAATGTTCAATTCATCTTTTAAAAATGTGTTCATAGAATACTAAATTTTAGTAAACCAATATAGTCAGTAGTGGTGGAATAGATACTAAGTGTGTAATTAAGTTATTTGTAGATGCTCTTCTTTTCAAATGCCAGTGACCCAATAAAAGGATCTTTCTTTTGTATTCTTGGCCTTAACTAATGTTGAAATTAGAAAAAAAAAAAGAGATTATCTCAAATAAACCACTGCCATGAATTCTTGTTACATGAAGAAAGCTAAATGGAGATATTACTTCTTTTCTAAGGTCTACGAAAATGTATTTAAATTATTTTCCTTAAAAAGAAGTAGAACTGATAATATATTATATACTCCAAAAATGCATTCAAAACGAAAATTCCCATTCACATTTTCAATCTCAATCTAAATTTATATTTTTGCAAGTCAGTCCTCTCCCTCTATTCTCTCTTACTCTCTTTCCTGTCACCAATTTTCCCAGATAGAAGAGGATTTCTGTTTTGAACTTTACTATTGAAGAAACTAAGTTCAGTGAGTGAGGGTATTTAAGAAAAGAAATAAAATAAGAAAAAAACCTGACACAACACAGGTGAGTTTAAAAACTTTTTTGCATAGCAATGGAAATAATCAAAAAAGGAAAAGGCAGCCTACAGAATGGAAGAAAATATTTACAAAGCACATATTCAATAGGGCGCTAGTATTCAAAATACATAAGGAACTCAAACAACTCTAAAGCAAAAAAGCAAATAACCCGATTTTAAAATAGGAAAAGG
>NC_045435.1:6599780-6606078 GCF_002776525.5 Piliocolobus tephrosceles | reverse complement strand
TGTCTGTGCTGAATACTTTAAAGAAATTAAGAAGAATGAAAACCAAAGAAAGATCCAGGATCAGTAGCTCACTGTAGTCACTAACAAACTTTCTGACAACCTCAGTAGTCACTCTAAAGCAAAAAAGCAAATAACCCGATTTTAAAATAGGAAAAGGATCTGTGTAGACATTTTTCCAAAGAAGACAAACAAATGGACAACAGGTATGTGAAAAAGGTGCCCAACATCATTAATCATAAGGAAAATGCAAATCAAAACCGCAATGAGCTATCTCACACCTGTTAGGATGGCTATTACCAAAATGTTATATGATAACAAATGTTGGCAGGAGTGTGAAGAAAAGGAAACCCTGATATACTGTTGGTGGGACTGTAAATTAGTACAGCTATTATGGAAAACAGTACTGAGTTTCTCAAACACTAAAAATAGAACTACTATGTGAAGAAGTAATCCCACTTCTGAGGATACATCTAATCAAAATTTCAAAGAGGTATTTGTACTTCCGTGTTAATTGTAGCATTACTCACAATAGCTAAGATATGGGAGCAACCTAGGTGTCTATCAATGAATATATGAATAAAGCAAATGTGGTGTGTATATATATAATGGAATATTATTCAGTCTTAAAAAGGAATGAAATTGGAGAGCATTGCACCAATAGCATGGAGCAGAAGCCAAACTGGAAATGGTTAAGAACAAAATAGGAAAAGAAAAATGAGGCAGTTTGTGTGAACAAAGTAGAAAAATCACATTAAACTTAAATTTTGTTTACAGAGCTAAGATTCAAGAACATCTATGATATTTACACCTTCCATTTTCATTTTCTTTTTATATTTCCAAAGATTCATGCATAGGTTACAAGAGGCTGAAAAATGGTTCCCCCCAAAATGTCCATAGTCCAATCTCTGGAACCTCTCAATGTTACCTTTACAAATGTGATTAATTTAAGGATCTTGAGATGGGGAGTGAATTCTGAATTATGCAGATATGTCCTAAATGCAATCATAGGTATCTTTATGCGGGAGGCAGAGGGAGATTTCACACACCCAGAATGAAAAATAAATGTGAACTGAAGCAAGATGCTATGCTGCTTCCTTTGAAGATGAAGGAAGGGGCCACACACCAAGGAATGCTGCTCTAGAAGCTGTAAAGGACAAGAAAACAGATTCCCTTCTAGGTCCTCCAGAGGCAGCATGACCCTGCCAATCTTGACAGTTTCAAGTGAAACAATTTCAGAATTCTCAGCCTCAAGAACCATAGGAGAATAACTTTGTATTGCTTTCAGCTACCAGGGTTGTGATAACTTGTCATAGTGCCACAGGAAACTAACATATAGGTCAATATTCAATTGTAACTGCAATAAATTAAATTTAGTGTATTGAGTCATCTACTGTTAGGCAAAATAACACCCTAAGTGATTATGAGATAATTCTCAATTGAGGATCACAATATGTTGTTACTTTCCTCATATCCAACTTGGTGAGAAATATATCTGCTGTGTTATAAGACCTTGCAGGGCATCACTATTTAAAGAATAGGAAAAATTAGGTACAAGGTAGAAGGTACAGATTTTATCCCCTAAAATTTTACCTTTTTAAAATATAGTTTGGCCAACTAGCCAAAGCGGGTTGTCCAGCTAACAACTAAGTGACAAATGTGCCAGAAAGTATAGTCCTCAGCATTTTATAAGACAGATACAAAGATTAAAATCCCAACGTTTTAGTAGTTATAAAAGTCCAATAACAAATCCTAACAGGAAAAAAATGGCATAGCATGGAAATTCCAGAAAAATCAAGATTATGTGGGAACTGACAGCCTAGTCAACAAAGATAATTTGTATTCAATTGTATTACTTTTCAAAAAATGATTTACATCAAGTCAACAATGAAAAAAACCTCAATTTAAAAATGGGCAACAGAATTGAACAGACATTTTTCCTAAGGTATACTAATGGCAAATAAGTGCATGAACAGATGCTCAACCTGCTAATCATTAGACAAATGCAAATCAAACCACAATGAAATAATACCACTTCACGCCCTTTAGGATAGCTAATATAAAAAAAAAATCCACCAAATGGAAAGTAAGTGTTTGTGAAAATGTGGAGAAATCAGAACTCTTGTGTATTGTTGTTGAGGATGTAAAATGGTGTAGCAACTATAGAAAACAGTTTGATGGTTACCCAAAAAATTAAACATAGAATTAATATATAATCTGGCAGTTCCCTTCAGGATACAGAAATACATCATTTTATTGCACTTTGCAGATGTTGAATTTTTTACAAATTGAAAGTTTGTGGCAGCCCTGTATTGAGCAGGTCTATTGGTGCCATTTTTCCAACAGCATGTGTTCGCTTTGCATCTTTGTGTCATATTTTGGTAATTCCCACAATATTTCAAACATTTTTATTATTATTACATCTGTTATGGTAATCTGCAGTCATCTTTAATGTTACTACTGTAATTGTCTTGAGGCCCCTGAAAATGTACCCATATAAGATGGCAAATTAAATCAATAAATGTTGTGTGTGTGTTTGTGTGTGTGTGTATCCTGATAATTCCATTGATGGCCATTCCCACATGTCTCTCCTACTCTCTGGCCTTCCAGTTCCCTGACATGCAAAACAATTGAAATTAGGCCAGTTAATAACCCTACGATGATCTCTAAGTGTTCATGTGAAAGGAAGAGTCACACGTCTCTCATTTGAAATAAAAAACTAGAAATGATTAAGCTTAGTGAGAAAGGCATGTCAAAAGCCACAACAGGCCAAAAGCTAGGCCTCTTGTGTCGAAGAGTTGGCCAACTTGCAAATGCAAAAGATAAGTTCTTGAAGGAAATTAAAAGCGCTACTCCAGAGAACACATACATGATTTTAAAAAATAAAACAATCTTATTGATGATACAGAGAAAGTTTTTCTGGTCTAGATAGAAGATAAAACCAGTCACAACATTTCCTTAAGCCAAAGCTGAATCCAGAGTAAAGCCCTAACACTTCAATTCTATGAAGGCAGAGAGGTGAGGAAGCTGCAACAGAAAAGATGGAACATAGCAGAGGTTGGTTCATGAGGTTTGAGAGAAGAAGCTTTCTCCATAACATAAAAGTGCAAGGTGAAGCAGCAAGTGCTCATATAGAAGTTGCAGCAAGTTATCCAGAAGATCTACCTAAAATAATTGATGAAGATGGCTACACTATACAGCAGATGTTCAATGTAGGTAAAACAGCCTTACATTGGAAGAAGATGCCATGTAGGACATTCTTAGCTAGAGAGAAGTCAATGCCTAGCGTCTAAGCTTCAAAAGACTGTCTTTCATGTTGGGAGCTAATGCAGCTGGTAATTTTAAGTTGAAGTCAATGCTCGTTTACCATTTTCAAAATCCTAGGGCCCTTAGAAACTATGACAAATGCTAAATCAACTCTGCCTGTGCCCTGTAAATGGCACAACAATGACGGGATAATAGCACATCTTCTTACAGCCTAGTTTAATGAATATTTTAATCGCACTGTTTTATGGGGTTTTTTTTCTGTGAATATTACACTGGGATAGCCCTCTGTTGAGATCTACTACTTGGAGACAAAAAGACCCCTTCCAAAATATTGCTACTCAAAGACAAGAAATAACCAAAATCAGAGCTGAACAAAAGGAGATTGAGACATGAAAAACCATTCAAAAGATCAATGAATCCAGGAGTTGGTATTTTGAAAAGTTTAATAAAATGGATATACTGCTGGATAGATCAATAAAGAAGAGAAGAGATCCAAATATACACAATCAGAAACCACAAAGGGGATATTATCACTGACCCCACAAAAATACAAACAACCATCAGAGAATACTGTAAATACCTCTATGAACACAAACTAGAAAACCTATAAGGGATGAATAATTTTCTGGGCATATACACCAATCCAAGACTGATCAGGAAGAA
This sequence comes from Piliocolobus tephrosceles, assembly GCF_002776525.5. NCBI lineage: Eukaryota > Metazoa > Chordata > Mammalia > Primates > Cercopithecidae > Piliocolobus > Piliocolobus tephrosceles. The sequence goes on along the minus strand of NC_045435.1, from coordinate 6,602,151 downwards.
ATTGATTCCCTGAACAGACCAATAACAAGCTCCAAATTCAATCCATAATAAATAATGTATGAACCAAAAATGCCCAGGACCAGCTGAATTCACAGACAAATTCTACCAGAGGTACAAAGAAGACCTGTTACCATTCCTACTGAAACTACTCAAGAAAAATTGAGGAGGAGGGACACCTCTGCAACTCATTCTATGAGACCAGCATCATTCTTATACAAAAAACCTTCCAGAAACACAGTGAAAAAAAGAAAACTTCAGGCCAATATTATTGATGAACATCGATGCAAAAATCCTCAACAAAATACTGGCAAACCAAATTCAGCAGCACATCAAAAAGCTTATTCACCACGATCAAGTAGCCTTTATTACTGAACTGCAAGGTTGGGTCAGCATACACAAATCAATAACTGTGATTCATCACATAAACAGAACTGAAGACAAAAACACATAATTATCTCAATAGATTCAGAAAAGGCTCTGAATAAAAGTCAACACCTCTTTATGTTAAAAACTCTCAATAAACTGGGTATTGAAGGAATATACCTTAAAATAATAAGAGCCATCCATGACAAACCCACAGCCAATATCATACTGAATGGGCAAAAGTTGGAAGCATTTGCCTTGAAAACCAGCATAAGACAGGGATGCCCTCTCTCACGACTCCTATTCAGTATGGTATTGGAAGTCCTGGCCAGGGCACTCAGGCAAGAGAAATAAATAAAGGCATAAATATAGGAACTGAGGAAGTCAAACTATCCCTACTTGCAGACCACATGATTCTATATCTAGAAAATTCCATAGTCTTGATCCAAAAGCTCTTTCAGCTGCTAAACAACTTCAGCAAATTAAAATCAACATACAAAAATCACTAGCATTCCTATACACCAACGACAGTCAAACTGCGAGCCAAATCAGGAACACAATCCCATTCACAATTGCTGCAAAACAAATAAAATACCTAGGAACACAGCTAACCAGGAAGGTGAAAGATCTCTACAATGAAAATTTAAAAACATACCTCAAAGAAATCAAAGAAGACACAAATAAATGGAAACACATTCTATGCTCATGGATTAGAAGAATCAATATTGTTAAAACGGTCATACTGCCCAAAGCAATTTACAGACTCAATGCTATTCCCATCAAACTACCAGTGACATTTTTCACAGAATTAGAAGAAAACTATTTTAAAATTTACAAGGAACCAAAAAGAGTTCGAATAGGTAAGGCAATCCTAAGCAAAAAGAACAAAGCTAGGGGCATCATATTACCTGACTCCAAACTATACTACAGGACTACAGTAACCAAAACAGCATGATACTGGTAAAAATAAATAAATAAATAATCAGACACACAGAGCAATGGAACAGAATAGAGAGCCCAGAAATAAGAAATAAGATTGCACACCTACAACTATCTGATCTTCAACAAAGCTGAAAAAAACAAGCAATTGGGAATGGATTTCCTATTCAATAAATGGTGCTGGGATAACTGGCTAGCCATATGCAAAAGACTGAAATCGGACCCCTCCCTTACACTTTAGGCAAAAATTAGCTCAAGATAGATTAAATGTAAAACCCAAAACCCTGGAAGACAACCTAGGCAATACCATTCTGGACATGGGAATGAGCAAAGATTTCATGATGAAGATGCCAAAAGCAATTGTAACAAAAGCAAAATTGGACAAATGGGAGCTAATTGAACTAAAGGACTTCCGCACAGCAAAGGAAACTATCAACAGGGTAAACAGACAACCTAGAGAATGGGAGAAAATATTTGCAAATGCTGCATCTGACAAAGATCTAGTATCCAGCATCTATAAGGAACTTCAACAAATTTACAAGAAAAAACAACCCCAATAAAAAGTGGGCAAAGAACACAGACACTTTTCAAAAGATGACATACATGCGGCCAACAAGCATATGAAGAAAAGCTCAATAGCCCTGATTATTAGAGAAATGCAAATCAAAACCACAATGGGATACCATCTCAGATCAGTTCGAATGGCTATTATTATTAATAAGTAGTCAGAAAACAACAGGTGCTCCTGAGGCTGTGGAGAAAAGAGAATGCTTATACACTGTTGGTGGGAGTGTAAGGCAGTTCAATCATTGTGGAAAGCAGAGCGGTGATTCCTCAAAGAGCTAAAAACATAACTACCATTCGACCCAGCAATTCCATCACTGGGTATATACCCAAAGGGATATAAATCGTTCTACTATAAAGGCACACGCATGTGTATTTTCATTGCAGCACTATTCACAATAGCAAAGATACAGAAACAGTATAAATGCCCATCAATGGCAGATTGGATAAGGAAAATGTAGTATATGTAACTATGAACAGTATAAATGCCCATCAATGGCAGATT
>NC_045435.1:6541003-6599770 GCF_002776525.5 Piliocolobus tephrosceles | reverse complement strand
ATAAGGAAAATGTAGTATATGTAACTATGAAACACCACACAGCCATAAAAAAGAACAAGATCATGTCCTCTGCAAAAACATGGATGGAGCCACAGGCCATTATCCTTAGCAAACTAAATCAGGAAGAGGAAACCAAGTACCGCACGTTCTCACTTATAAGTGGGAGCTAAATGATGAGAATACATGAACTCAGAGAAGTAAACAACAGACACTAGAGCCAATTTGAGTGGGGAGGGTGGGTGGAGAAAGAGGAACAGAAAAAAATAACCATTGGGCACGAGTCTTAGTACCTGGATGATGAAATAGTCTGTATAACAAACTCCTGTGACACAAATTTACCTACATACCAATCCTGCACATGTACCCCTGAACCTAAAATAAATTTATATGTAAACTTTATATAATATATAATATTATATAAATAATATATATTATATTATTATATTATATATTACATATATTACATTAGTAATGTTATTAAACTAATATATTATATCACATATAATATATGTAATATATGTGATATATTATTACATAAAATATATCACATATATTATATATTATTATATATTACATATATGTTATATATGCAATATACATATATGTAGTATATATTATATATGTAATATATAATATAATATATAATAATCTATGTGATATATAATATATATGTGATGTAATATTTTATGTAACATATATTATATGTATTACATATATGTGATATATTAGTTTAATATTACTATGTAATATTATCATATATGTAATATATTACATATTAATATAATATATAATTATATATGTGACATATATTATATATGTGTAATATATAATATATCTTATAATATATAATATATATTTTAATATATATTATATATATGCTCATTGACAAAACACCTGGTCACCCAAGAGCTCTGATGGAGATATGCAAGGAAATTAATGTTATTTTCACACCTGCTAACACAACATCGTTCTGCAGTCCATGGATCAAGGAATCATTTTGACTTTCAACCCTTTTATTTAAGAAATACATTCCGTAATGCTATAGCTGCTGCCATACATAGTTATTCCTGTGATGGATCTGGGAAAATTAAACTGAAAAATGTGTGGGAAGGGCTTGCCATTTTAGAAGCCATTAAGAACAACCATGAATCATGGGAGGAAGTCAAAATAACAACACCAACAAGAGTTTGGAAGAAGTGGATTCCAACCCTCATGGATGGATCTGAGGGGTTCAAGACTTCAATGCAGGAAGTAACTGCAGATGTGGTGGAAATAGCAAAAGAACTAGACTTAGAAGTAGAGCCTGATAATTTAATTAAATTGCAGCAATCTTATGATAAAGCTTGAATGAATGAGAAGTTGCTTTTTATAGTTGAGCAAAGAAAGTGCTTTCTTGAGACAGAATCTACTCCTGATGAAGATGCTATGAACATTGTTGAAATGACAACAAAGGGTTTAAAATATCACATAAACTTAGGGGGTAAATCAGCAATTTTGAGAGGATTGATTCCAATTTTGAAAGAAGCTCTACTGTGGGTAAAATGCTATCAAAGAGCACCATATGCTACAGAGATTTTTTTTGTGAAAGAGCCAATCAATGCAGCACACTTCTGCATTGTCTTATTGTAAGAAATTGCCACGCCAACCTTCAGCAACCACCAACCCGATAAGTCAGCAGCCATAAACATGAAAGCCAGACCCTCCATGAACAAAAAGATTATGACTTGCTGAAGGCTCTGATGATTCGCATGTTTGGCAAAAAAAATATATATTTTTTTAATTAACTTACATGTACTGCTTTTTTAGACATAATGCCATTGCACACCTACTAGAGTGTAAACATAACTTTTATATGCTCTGGGAAACCAAAAAAATTGTGTGACTTTATTACAACATTTGCTTTATTGCAGTGGTCTGGAATTGAACCTACAATATATCCTAATATACAGGTTTCTTGCATATACCCAAAAGCATGAAAGCGAGTACTCAATCAGATATTTGTACACCTATGTTCATAGCAGCATTATTATTCACCACAGTCAAAAGGTGAAACCAATTCAGATGTCTATCAACAAATGAATAGATAAATAAAATGTAATATATACATACAATGGAATATTATTGAGCCTTAAAAGGAAATGATGTTCTGATACATGCTACAACATGGATGATCATTAAAGACGTTACGCTAAGTGAAATAAGCCAAACACAGAAAGACATATATTGTATAATTTCATTTATAGAAGGTACTAGAATAGTCAAATACAGAGAGACAGAAAGTAAAATAATGATTATAAGGGACTGGAATGAGAGAGAATGAAGAGTTACTGTTTATTGGGTTCAGAGTTTCAGTTCGGGATGGTGAAAACATTCTGTTGATGGATGATGGTAATGGTTGCACAACAATATTAATGTATCCAGTGCCACTAAACTATACACTTAAGAAAGTTGTAATGGTAAGTTTTATGCTATGTTCTACCACAAAGCAAAATTGACTTGTGGTAATGTTAGATTTTGATCTGAACCACCAAACATCCCTAATATTGTCCTGTCAAAGGGAATCTCAGACACCATGAAGCATATGACAAGAAGGCTCCACAAATCTGAGCATTTCCCCATTTTACTGGCAAAGAAGTGATGGGTCTTACTTGACCAGACTTCTCCCTTCTTCCAGATAGTCTTACAGCTGTTTAAGGGGCAATGTCTAGACCTCATCTACAAGGATACCAGGGCACAACAAAGGTTCCCTAATGCCTGTTAACATGATGTTGTTTCTCTTCCTGAGTAGGCCATATATTTCTTCTTCTTTGGAAATTGGTAGGAAGGTACAGTATCTGTGAAGGTTATTCTGTATACTTTAGGATGCCTTCATTCCTAGTTATAAATATGTTATCTTGTATATTATGACTTGTTTGTCAGTCTGTACTTGCTCATGCCTTATTGCATGTCATGTAAAGAAATGTTCATCTATCATCTACTTACTTCCTGTAAGGGGCTCTCCTATTTGTTTGTTCATTTATTTGTTCTGCAGATTCCTTCCATTTTCATGCTCACTCTGTGACTGAGGGCCTAAGTAAGCCACATAGTGCATCAGCTTGGAGACAGATAAGAGGCAACCAGAATCCAGCTGTCAGCACTGTTGTTATTTACCCCAGTGACTATGCCTATATTTATCATGCTAGAGTTCTTCCTGGTGAGAGTCATTTTGCTTGTCTCCAACAGTGAAAACACTTGGCAAGTGTCTGTCTTCTCTAAATCAGAGTAAAATGGAGACAATTATTCTTCCTAGGGTTTTGAAAATTAAATGAGAGAAAACATGGCATACAGTTAAAATATAAAGACATTCCATAAATGTTCTATGAGTATACATATAAGATATGCATCAGACACTTTTTGTGTGCAAAATTTAATCCCTTAGTAACCCTATATGAAACATTTGTCTTACTTTTACTGATAAAGAATCTGAGGCTTGGGGAGGTTAAATAAAATATCCCGAGTTACACAGACTAATTTTACTCCAAGTCTGTGGAATTCCATGTTCCCAGTATCACATCATCCTTTACCAAAGAGCTAATGAACTGAGAAAGATAACACTGTTGGAAATATCTGAGATGTATTAAGACCAACAGTCTTTTAATGCTATTTGAATATGATAGCAAATTGATTTGCCTTCTACCAAGGTTATCTTAGTAATACCTAGAAAAGATTTAGAGTTTTGTGCATTCTGTTGATCTAAAATTCCATGAATTGATTCCAGTTAATAGAAACTAACTTTCAATTAATAGAAACCACTTCATAAGGAAGAAATGAAAGATGTCTGCAAGAATTTAGGCACAAAAGTCTTCACCATAGTTGTCAGTAATTGCAAAAAATTACAAAGCACCTAAACATACTTAAGTCAGTTAAATTACAAAATCTAATAGAATATTATGCCATTATAAGTCTTATAGATGTATTTTTGACACACACATACATAAAAACAGCATGTACAGGGTGGTCTGTGCACATACAGAAAATGACCTAGAAACATATATTCCAAAAGGTGAACAACTATCTCTAAGTCATATGAGATTATGGGTCATCATTCTCTCTTATCTGTATTTCTGATTTTTCTAAAATAAATATATACTACTTATCTACTAAAAGCCTGATTTCAGATTTTTACTAAAAGGATGAATAATAAGATATTGATTAAAGGAAAAATGGGGAAATGATCATTATAAAGACATAACTGACACATCAGAAATATTTAAGGGATGCTTCTATGATTAATAAAACTCTAAAGAGAAATTATGAAAGGAAATTAACAAGGAAATACTACATTCTTTTGATTCGAGAGAAAGTACAGAGCTCCAAATGGGATAAATCACAAGGAGCTTCCCTGATTTCTTTTTGACATCATGTATAATAGAAGAGTACATCATAACAAAGCCCTGAGCAGAAGAGTAGTATAGTATAAATGAGTATTTCCAAATATATCCTATAGATAATACAAGTCCCACCAGATGAATATTAGTAATATCAGTCTATGGTCAAATAAGCTTATGAAGTGCTTGGTTTTTTAAAAAGCTAAACTAATTTCTTTTCTGCAGGATTTCTCAAACCCTTTGATATGCTTCATGCACTATGAGTCACAAAAACAGATATATGCATGCAACATTCACTAAATAAATGGAATTACATCATTATTTTGGCTTCTCCTTCAGAAATAATATTCCAGAAGACACTCTGAAAACTTGGATTTAAGGAGCATATGGAGGGAGCCTACATAACTGAGCAGAATACTCACCAAAGGCAAGTGAAATTGAATATATGAAGTTTATATAGAGGCATTTCAAAAAATATCAGGCAAAAACTAATAGGAGAAATGAGGAGGCTGGGGTTGGTAAATATAAAGACAAGACACATTCAGGGTAGGCTAAAACTGTCAGATTTTTATCAATAAGACTACAGTGAGTCAATTCAGACCTTCAAAGCCTGTGCCCTTAAGTATCACTGACTGACTACTTCCTTCTCTCTAGGCTATCCTTACTTAAATATCTAATACAAACCAATATTCATCTGTATAACAAGATATGAAAATAGGATGCCTCTCCCTGTTTTGGCTGAGACCTCAGAGAGATAGGTACCTACTATTGCCACATTCTCAAGCAGCATGCTAGACTGTGCAGGGCTTCTAAAAAAGCAGCAAAGAGCCAAGTTTGTAACATTTTCCAGCCTTCTAGAAAAGATAAGGAAGCTGTACTAGACTGTTTTCGAATTGCTACCACCTGAGACTGAGTAATTTATTTAAAAATTTTTTAAAAGGTTTAATCAGCTCACAGTTCTGTGGGCTGTACAGGCTTCTACCTCTGGGGAGGCCTCAGGAAACTTACAGTCATGGTGGAAGGCAAAGGGAAGCCATCTTCACATGGCAGACAAGAGAAAGAGAGTGAAGGGGGAGGTGCTAACACTTTTAAACAACCAGATCTTGTAAGAGCTCTATCACGAGACAGCATTAGGGGATGGTGCTAAACCATTAGAGACCACCCCCATGATCCAATTCCCTCCAACCAGGACTCACCTCTGATACTGGGGATCACAATTCAACATGAGATTTGAGTGGGGACATAGCTAAACCATATCAGAAGCCAAATGGTGAGAAAACTCCTTTAGAGAGAATTGTTGGTGGGTTATGAGCCTTGGAAAGCAGGTCCTTCTACTTTCCTCAAACCTTGTGAGAGAGTCTTTAGAAAGACCACTTGGAGGGCTTAATATGTATCCTTGGGTTTGCAGATACAGAGTATAATTTCCCAATAAGTTTCAGACACCTGGCCGAAAGTAAGAGGTGTCGTGTGGAGCCCCTACTTTGAAGACAGAGCAAGCACAATAGCCGTATTTGGGACAGCATATATCTTGGTCGGCTCAGGCTGCTATAACAAAATATCATAACCCAAGTGGCTTAAACAACAGATATTTATTTCTCACAATTCTGTAGCTGAGAGATCCAAGATCAAGGTACTGATTGGTCAGGTTCTGGTGAGGGCACTTTTCCTCGTTTGTAAGCAGCTGTCTTCTCACAGTGGCCTCACGTGGCAGAGAGAGGAAGGGGAATCAAGTTCTCTGGTGTCTCTTTTTATAAGAACACTAATCCCATCATGGGGGTCCCACTCTCATGACCTCATCTAAACCTAATCATTTCTCAAAGGTCTTGTCTCCTAATACCATTACCTTGTGGGTAAGGATTTCAACATGAATTTAGTGGGGATACATTCAGTCCATAACAGTCTGTAATTCCAGAGTTGCTTGGGACAAGGGATGTGTTGATGCTTCTCCCCGACTAGAGATGGTCAGAGGTCAGAATCTGCCTGCCTGGGGCACTGCCTGGAGGTGTGGGAAACCCAGTGCATAAAAGCTAAAGTTGTACTGCCAGAGGTTTGAAGACTGAAAAAGGAGTTTTAAGTACCAGCTAAAAAAAAAAAAAAAAGTTATTGAACTACAGATAGAGGGCTGCTGTAGTTTGGTGGAGAAGAGGTCCCTGGAGACCAACAGAGCCTCCCACGAGGCTCAACTTTAAATATACACTACGGGTAAAAGAAGCCAAGTCTTTATAAATTGGGGTCAGTCATGCAAAACCTTTCCTCATTATTACCCATTTCTACTTTCCCTATGGTTCAAACCTGGGATATGGTTCAGAAGCCTAGGATAGAAAGCGAGAAGGGAAGAGGAGCTGGTATGGAAAAGAGAGGGAGAAAAAGAAACCTAACCTGAACCCATCCCTCTGACAGAAGATAGAAACTGAAGTAGAAGAGAAGTTTAACTTAGTTTTGACTGTTTCATGATTCTCAATGTTTTATTCACTTAAACTAGACTCTTTGAATAGGAGAAGAAGACTTGGTATCTGAGCATTTAGATCTTAGCCAAAGGCAAAGAAAAAACTATTTTCATAGAAAAAAATTTGAATGAGAGATGGTGATGAATAAAATGATTTCCAAGTATGCCTTAAATGTTTTTCTCCTTCAACACATAAGTTAAACTTATAACCCTTGAGGAGTAACTGGAAATTCATTTTTATTCCTCACTATTTTTAAAGACCAACTACCTCTGTTTCCTTGCTACCCACTTAGTCCTTGTATCCTTGAAACTCATTATCTATAGAAATTGCCAATACAAGTTACTGGGGAGTTCTATCAAATAAGATTTTTTAAGAAAGAATCCCATTATAATGTAAACTATTGTAGAAAAATCAAATCCAGCCTCATGCTAGAGAACAATACATCATGTCATAGTTGGTTTTATTCCCAAAACACAAGAAGTTTCCTATTAGGGCATTATTAAAATAATTCATTACATCAGTTAGTCAAAGGAGGAAAAATGATGTGATTATTATAAAATTCATAAAATAATTACTGATTTTAACAAATCTTAGAAAATGAATAAGACGAATGCCTTCATGTGATAAGGATCCTCTTGGATTGAACATTCGACAGAATTGTGCCTGTGAACCTGGCCAGATGTTTTGCTACTTGACTATACCACCCACCTATGATGAGCGATTCATGTCTAGGTTACACAACCATAGAAGCTGTGATAAAAAGCTAGCAACACAATACCCCAATTGCTTCCAAGACCACTAAGTAAACACAGTGTCATCTCATGGTATAGTTGGAGAAGGGCAATGATTCTCTAACCTAGCTGCACATTAAAATCACCTGGCCGACTTTTAAAACATACTGACACGGAGTACAGGACTCAGCTCAGAGATTCAGACTCAATTCACCTAAAGTGAGGCCAAGGCCTTTTTGTTTTTAAGTTTCCCAGGTATATAGCACAACTGACCCTTGAACAGGGCAGGGATTAAGGGCACTGACTCCTCATACAGTTGAAAATCCACAGATGACTTTTGACTCTCCACGTAAACTTAATTAATAGTCTACTGTTAACTGGAATCCTTACCAATAACATAACTCAGCACATATTTGGTATGTTATATGTATTATATACTGTACCCTTGCAATAAAGTAATCTGGAGAAAAGAAAATGGTAAAAAGAAAATCATAAGGAAGAGAAAATATATTTACTGTTAAGCATAAGTGGATCATCATGAAGATCTTCATCCTTGTCATCATCACACCGAGTAGGGAAGGAAGAAGAGGAGGGGTTGGTCTTGCTGTTTCAGGGATGGCAGAAGTGGAAGAAAATCCGCATATAAGTGGACCCAGGCAGTTCAAACCTGTGTTGTTCAAAGGTCAACTGTATTTCATCATTAAACAAAGGGGGTGTGATTTATTCCTTGGCAGCAGCAAAGCTGTGGTGTGGGAAGCCCTTTGAAAACTAATGATAATTTTCCCTCTCATCAAAGATACACAGTCTTGTAAATTGAACAGTCCTACTCAATAACTCAGAAAGTAAAGAAACACCTTTCTTCAGGACAGATCTGGTTTCTGGTTATGTACTTATCTCAAAAGCTATGTTTTTAGTCCCTCTGAACTTTATTTTTTATTTTATTTTATTTTATTTTTGAGACAGAGTTTTGCTCTTGTTCCCCAGGCTGAGGTGCAATGGCGTGACCTCGGCTCACTACAACCTTCACCTCCAGGGTTCAAGCAATTCTCCTGCCTCAGCCTCCCGCATTGTTGGGATTACGGGCACACACCACCATACCCAGCTAATTTTTGTAATTTTAGTAGAGAGGGGTTTCACCACGTTGGCCAGGGTGTTCTCAAACTCCTGACCTCAAATTATCCACCCGCCTCGACCTTCCAAAATGCGAGGATTACAGGCATGAGCCACCACGCCCGGTCCCTCTGCACTTTAAAATCCTCTTACACTTCAACATCTTCACCTTCCCATGACTTCGTAGCTAACCTTTATAATTTTAAAACTATTGCTCTCTTCACCAAAAGAAGGCAAAGGCAATGACTAATTAGAGAAACTTCAATTTTGTATTTTTGAAGGCAGGAGTAGAGGACTTGCAAGATTAGACAAGGCACATGGCACACATTCATGCTGGCATAACAAGAGCTCTTGAATTGTTTTTCCAAGTCAATGTGTTTGCCAGGTAAAAGAAAAAAGAGAAAAAAGCTGCCAGGGAGGCAGGCAGGAATATTTCAGCATGAACTCCTAGCTGTTTCATACATAAGCACAAAAACATCTTCACACTGAGTACATAAACTCTACCAAAGCACTCTCTCTGAAGAGAAAAACATCCTTCAACCTTGATGCTATTTCTCTAATGACTTAGGAATGTGATCTCTAATCACCACTGAAAGCCTCACAGCAAATGCCCTGGGCTGGGTTTACATCCTACAGTGTTTTGTTCGATTTCTTAATTTTTGCAAAATTATTTGACTTTTTACTATGTTTATTCTACTTAAACTAGATGGTTTGAACTAGCTCCTTAAGGGCCAGGATTGTCCCTTTTTATCTTTATCCCATAGCAACTGGTACCAATTAGCACTCAATAATAGTTCAACAACAGTTGTTTAAAATCATCATCATCTTCTTCACCCTAAAGCAAGATCTCACATGAATACACACCTAAATAAACAGCCCTTGGGTAAAGGGCATGTCCTCAAACTCTATTTGTTGGAAGACTCTGTCCCGTTAAGATATCCAGTTACAGGAAAACATGGAGGGGCAACCTCCGTGGTAGAAAAGGTGTTTTATTCATTTTGGGAGCATAAGAAGAAAGCTCCCTTGCTTTCTCCATTCTCCAACAATCTCCATTGCCATAAGTGGCTTCAAATGGCACCAGAAACAGCCAACACAACCAAGGTAGGAGACCAAATCCCAGAAGGAGAATAGGCTGAGTGACTGTGACTGTCATATTGATTTGTGGCTAGATGAGCCTCCTTTGGAGGAAACCCAGAAATATTAGGGGAGAAGATCCCTTTGAAAGGTATGGAAAGTCCTACCCAGGCAACTGGAGGCAAAAACAGAAACTCTGACTTGCTACCATCACTGTGACCCTGTTGGTACCCTCAGACAAGTGAAATACGGTCATGTTGAGTTGTAACCGAAAGGGAATGCCAGAGAGGTACCAGCGTGCTTTCTCCTGATGTTCGTAAGCCCAAAGTCTGCCTTTTCTACCCCTCCCAGCTTCCCCAAATCCCTGCTCCAATTGTACAAACCATACATGGGGAAGTATGAGGTTTGCAGAGCCAAGACTCAAACCTTAGTTTGTGTGATGTATTCAAACCCATATACTTGCTGCTACACCATGCTGACACAGGTGAGATGTGCATGAAACTGAAACATAAAGTAGACTGTACCTTTTGTGGGATTTACTACTATTAAAAATAAAGTATCCAAAAATGGAAATTCAACAAAAGGAACGCTGTATATTCTTTAAATGTCATACTGAAACGTCATCTGATGGGTCCACCCGAGAATTATTTAATCTTGTGGGAGACATACCTTTCTTTGAGTTGCTATATAATGTTGATTCTGTGAGGATATATAAAAACTTGTAGATTTTTGTCCAGTAGAGATACAAATAGATTTCTGTTCAGTAGAAAAAATAACCCCAAAAGTACAACATTACTGCCCTTTAGAACTTTGGCCAGTTATGTCTCTAACTTAGCCAACTCATTGCAACATGCCATTCCCAACAAACTATATAATACAAAAGCCCTTTGAATTCATTTATCATCTGCTGTCTCCATCATTGAGTTAAATATATTTTTTACAAGAGCTCACTAAGTATTTATATGTGTCATGTTAAAATTGTTGAAAATTATACTTTGACATTGTAACATACTGCAAAGGTTTGAAATAGGAAGTTATTTTATGAAGTAGGGGGCAAGACCAAGGTAAGGTAAGGTTTCACGGATGAAAAGTCACTAATTGGGACCTGGAGGGTTGGAAAAGATTTCACCAGTAGCTGTGGGAAGAAAAGTCATTGCTGGCACAACTTCAAACACATGTTTACGTGGAAAGCTGACAAAGAGATCCTAGCCTGGATAAGTTAAAAACACTTACTTTAGATCCATTTCATGTAACTTTCTAAATAAAATGTCATTGAATGGGATTCACCTCTACATGAAAATAATACATTATGATTAAATAGAACTTATTCCAGGAGGTGAGGGAGGTTCAACATCTGAAAATCTATCAACATAATAAACTATATCAAGAAATTACAGGAGAAACATCACGTGATATCAATAAATGCAGAAAAAAGACTCAAAATTAAACCACCATTTTTAATGAGACATTAAATAGATGAAAACTACTTAAATATAATAAAAATTATTTCTCAAGCATCAACAGCAGATACCATTATAAATAATTTTTAAACAAAGCCATTGACATTAATTTCAAGAACTACATTATTGCTACCATCATTACTGACTTACTATTGATAGCAAATGCCACACAAGTTTTAGAAAACTTAAGTATCATGTAAAAGTCATTGGAGAAAAACAAGGTTAATCATTTTACCAACATGAATATATTTAAAAACACAAGGGAGAATGAATATGAATTTGTGAAGTGAATAGGTACAGGATCATTTTTTAATCAATAAATTGCTCTTGTTTAGCAATAATTGAGAAATGGAAACAAGAAAGAATTTCTGTTTTTAATGACAACAATAAGAAGAAAAGTGCCTAGGAGTTCATTTAATGAGAATTCTATATGAAGAAAGATCTATATGAAGAAAAGTTGAAATCCCATTGAAATACAAAAAACAGTATAGGAAGAAATTGAAAGATGCATACTATGTTCTTGGTTAGGAATATTATAAAAGTACAGATTCTTCCAAAATTAATACATAAATCTAATGTAATTTCAATTTTAAAAAACCTAACAGAGATGGTTATATTGTATTACAGTTTTTATAGAATCTTAATTCCCTTGGGTCCTATCTTGTGTTTTAATATTTTCACAGCCTTTGTTATCTTCTACAGGTATATAGGGGTGCGTGTGCGTGTGTGTGTGTGTGCGTGCGCACAAGCATGCGTATGTGTCTCACATTTCCACCAAGGGGAGGGTATGCTGTGATTTCAAGTTTTCAGTCATCTTCCTACCTCCTCAGTGTGGTAGAAGACCCCAGTGCAACAGAAAACTCTCTTCTGCACTAAAGGAGGCTGAGGAGGGATGTTTGCTCTGGTTTGATGATGGAGGGAGGTGGGAGACAGAGAGGGAGGGATGAAGAGGGAAAATAATAGTTTCAACTCTATGCTGGAGTTCACTTATTTTTACTGAAATATCTGAAGGCAATTTTACTCCTTAACATGACGACTCCCTGTCATCTACACGAGAAATGTACATTCGCATTAATATAACTTAAACCTCATTTCTTACAAACAAGTAATCTTAGCCTAAAATAACATGTGCCTGTCTTGAGAGCTTCCTTACATTGTACACAGTTTTCCTCCCTCAGCTGGTGATGAAGAACACCTTGCTCAAATGTCCTTTTTCTAATTCCTACTTCTCTCCCCTTGGTCCACAACTGGTTTGCAGCGTGACAGAGGTGTGGTGGCACCTCAGTTCAGATACCCTCAATAAAATCAACTAAGGAGAAAAATGAACCTTTATAGGTCAAGTTGCCTCTAACGATGCTTAGAAAGACTAAAGCACTGGGAAGTCTGACACTGACTTCATGCCCCACTCCAGGTTATTTTACCCATAATTCTTAGAGACTCCTTTTGCCTCTCAATGACAACGTGCATTTTTCTTCCTTAGTAAAAATAATGTTATGTAAACAGTTTTCTCTCATCAACACATTATCCAAAAAAGGGATAGAAAATATTAATATCTCATTCAAAGATTTCACTATATTGAAACTGCAATCTAAAGTTTTACAGAAGATAACAATTAATTTATTACAAGTCTGTCATTGCAACTTCTTAAAACCACAAATAATATAGTCTCCTAGGCACATTTTCTTTAAATTGTAGGGTTTGGAAGGGAGGCTTGCTGTTTTTTACATAAAAGAACTCTAAGAGCTTCAAGGATCCCTGTTGAAAATTAGTCTTTGTAAAATCAGCCATCTGTCTCTGGCTGACAGAAAGTACGCAGACAGCTTAATTTGCCTAATCGACAACTTTAAACCTTCATTCCCAAACCCATAACACATTCCAACTCATTAAAAGTTGTATTACTTGTGTTTGTTATCTGTGAATAGTGCCAGCTGATGCTACAAAAGATAGCAATCCGAGCAAAGCATCCTTTTTGGGAAAAATACAACAGCTGCTGTCCAGGCAACAGTATTATTTATTATGTTCAATTACTAAAGCAAAAGAAAATATAAAGTGTTTGAAATCGGCCAGCTAATAAACACCCACTATTTACTGCTTAATCACCACCAGGAAATATTTTACATCATAAACATGCAGCTGATAAACAGAACATTTTTATGATTCTCACTAAACACAGAGGTGTTTCTCAGTCAATAGATACTCAATTCATACTTTAAATCCCTCTCCTCCAACAAGAATCGCTCATGAGCACCTATGTGCCAGACACTAATCCTTTCTGAGATATCCATATGGTCAACATTTAGTGAGTTCTAAATTTTCATATTCCAAAACATATGATCGTTTTACATGAAATCTAACTTCTTATAATGCTAATCAGTAGATATATTCTTTAAATTAATGGCCACATTTTAAATCTAATCCCATTAAGTGAATTCATTTAAAGCAAATATGAATTAGCTCCTACACCATGGACAACACAGATTTCCCTCTGGAATAACTGTCTCCTGAAGTCTTTCATTAAAACCCACCTCAGCCGGGCGCGGTGGCTCAAGCCTGTAATCCCAGCACTTTGGGAGGCCGAGACAGGCGGATCACAAGGTCAGGAGATCGAGACCATCCTGGCTAACACAGTGAAACCCCGTCTCTACTAAAAAATACAAAAAACTAGCCCGGAGAGGTGGCGGCGCCTGTAGTCCCAGCTACTTGGGAGGCTGAGGCAGGAGAATGGTGTAAGCCCGGGAGGCGGAGCTTGCAGTGAGCTGAGATCCGGCCACTGCACTCCAGCCCGGGCGACAGAGCGAGACTCCGTCTCAAAAAAAAAAAAAAAAAAAAACCCACCTCAAATAAAGCTCAAGGCAAGAAGAAACCCCTCAAATCATTTTGCCCCAACGAGCGAAACGGAGTTGAATAGTTAATTATATTCTATTAAGCATGCCAATAGCTTTATCAAAATATATGTGTTTGCCGGGGTAGGAAGGCAGGTCGCTTACCTGTTTCCTGATTTTGACTTGCTCCGACAGCAAGGTTATTGGAAAGGTCAGGACACAGCGATGACTCTGTGCTGGGAGCACGTGGGTTTGGAATGGTTTCCTGCCTCTACATGAAGCATCACAGAAAGCCATTAAAATTGTTTGACTTCGGGAAATGGCTGGGGTAAGATGAACCCAGCTGGCAAAACAGTAAAACTCACTTTACCCCACAACAACACAGTCAAGCCAGCCTCCGCTTCTGAGCTGTTTCACTAATTTCCTTAAAATCTTCTAAACCTTATTTCATCTGTTTGAAGAAAAACCTGATTTAAGCAAAGTTCGAAATCCTTTGGAGGCACAGGTGTTCAAACTAGAAGACATAAGAATCACCTGGAGTGTCTCAGCCCAGTCCTTCTGAATCAGTATCTTTGTGGGGTTGGGGGTGGGGATAGGCATTTAAAGTCTCTTGGAAGAAAAAGCTACCAAAAGAAAAAGAGTTGAGGTCTGTCTCTGGCTGACAGCTAGATCACTTTTCACTTTAGCCCAGACCAACTAATACCAGCATTACTCAGTTAAATCCTAGAAAGAAGAAGAGTGAGAGAAAATATCACAACCCGAAAACTGATTTCCACCATTTTGAGCTCTTGGTGCAGAAAGAGCTTGAACGAAGAGCATGATTCGGAAGAGAAGAGTAAAGGAGTCAGTGTTCCTCATAGGCAGAGAACTGAAGTCCTTAAAATCAGACTCAAAGCTCCACAATGGGTGGGACAAAAGCAGGATGTGTCAGATGCCAGCTGTGTCCTTCAGATCTCAGACCTTAGCTTGGTGCTCCCCTTTGATTGGGAGAAAGGCACCAGGAGGTCACACCAACACACTCCTTTCATAAGCCAGAGGGATATGAGCTCATCCTGCAGCCTACCTTCACCTTTCCCACCTCAGTCTTCCCTTTAGTTTTTGCAAAGGTGTGGTGTAAGCCAATGTCATTTTGCTGGAGCATGATTAAATGGAAATATATTGAAGTAAACATTAGCATTAACTTCACTTTTAAGAATTGTGGTGGTTAATTTTGTGTGGTTAACTTTAGTGGGACCTGGAGTCCAAGAATAAACCTTGTTTCTGGGTACGTCTGTGAGGGTGTTTCCAGGTAAGATTAGTATTTTAGTGAACTCAGTAAAGGAGACTGCCCTCCCCAATGTGAGTGGGCATCATCCAATCCATTGAGAGCCTAGGTAGAACAAAGAGGCAGAGGAAGGGGGAATTTGCTCTTCTTGCCTGAATGCTTGAGCTGGGACATCAGCCCTCTGCTCTTGACTGAGATAGGCACTATTAGCGCTCTGGTTCTCATAACTATTCTACCAGCTTTCCGGGGTCCCCAGCGTATAGACAGAAAATTGTAGGACTTCCCAGTCTCTATATTTGCTAAGCCAATTCTTTATAACTTTTTAAATATACATACATACATATACATCTATATGTATATACATATATAGGTATACATATATATATACTGTTGGTTCTATTTCCCTGGACAACCCTAATATGCAAATCTAATCTGAACTCCAGACTAAACGTCTAACAAGCATCTTAGAGAAGATAAGATCAATAGATCAATATTTGGTCCTTTCAATGGTTTGTCCAGGAATTCCCTTGGAGACACCTCAATACTGAACCTGTTTTGTCCCCTCATCACAGGTTGGTAGAGCTGACATAAGTCTCTGACCAAGTCATAAACCAAGCTTGTGGCAGGCAAGTACCAAATAAATCTGAGACTTCTGAGATCTAGCTAAGACTTCCTATGAAGAGATCAGAAACTCAAAATATTGACTACAGCTGGGACTAAACTAAAGTCAAAATACCCATGAAAAGGCTAGGCCTTGGCTTGAGCTTATCTGACCACAAGTGGACAAGTCTGTCACCTCAACTTGCCGGCCTCCTGGTCAATGAGAGTCAAGCCAGCAGAGTGGGAGACATCCAGGAAGGACAGCAGGAGGTATTGTAAGTGGAAGAGTCAGAAAACATCCTTGGATGCAGGTGATCCACAGGAGTCAATGTAAGCAAATAGCACCTAGGCAAAACTGCCCGGTAATTGCCAGAAATTATGGCGATACTTTTGGATACCCACATTTGAAGAACAAAGGGTGCAAATGGAAAATCCCTACTGAAAGCTAACTTATGTATTTATCTAACTTATTTATATATACTTATGTATGTATCTTATAAACGAGGCCTACCATTCACACAAGATCAACAAATGAGTCTATATATGGCAAGCGGCCTTGTCAGTTTCAGAGTGTAATTAGTATCAACACTAATTAATTTGGTTTTACCATATTTATATTGATTAGTATAAATCAGTAATGAGTGCCTGTCCCATATTTCAGATATTCCCAGGAGTGATAAAAGAAAAATTAACATGCCATAAAACTACCAAGATGATGGTACAAGATCGATGTCGTGTCCAAGGGAGAAATTACAGTCGTGGGTTCTTAGTTTATGTTTCTGGTTGGGCCAGTAAAGCCCCTTCCTCATCCCTCTTTTCCACATATCACTAGAGACAGAAGCTAAAAACCATCGCTTCAGGCTGCTAAAATCCTAAAACAAAACAAACCCAAACAACCAAAACAAAATAAGTTGTGTTGGACAAGCTTGGTAGAGATGTCGAAAATGGCCCCAAATTCCTCGCAAGGAAAGGGACTCTGCCATATGACTATGACAAAATTAGTTAGACATACAGTAAGCAGTGTTAGCCCTACTGTAAACCTTGAATATAAATTCTACATTATGCTATGATTGTATGGACAGTGATATAGTTTGACTGCGTCTGCATAACATCTCAACTTGAATTATATCTCCCAGAATTTCCACATGTTGTGGGAGGGATCTAAGGGGAGATAATTGAATCATGGGGGCCGATCTTTCCCGTGCTATTCTTGTGATAGTGAATAAGTCTCACGAGATCTGATGGGTTTATCAGGGGTTTCTGCTTTTGCTTCTTCCTCATCTTTCTCTTGCCACCACCATGTAAGAAGTGTTTTTGCCTCCCGCCATGATTCTGAGGCCTCCCCAGACATGTGGAACTGTAAGTCCAATTAAACCTCTTTTTGTTCCCAGTTTCAGGTATGTCTTTATCAGCACCATGAAAATGGACTAATACAGATAGTTTTAACAGCACTACTTCTTCTCCGTAGCCACCACCAACAAACACACAATAACAACAACCACAAAAATCCAGAGGATTCTCTTTCTCTCTTTGCAAGCTCTACTCTGTGTCACTTCCATCTTTAAAAAGAAGCAGAGGATCTGACTCCAGGCCAGTGTGATCCAGGGAGTCAGGGTGACAGGTTAATACTTTAAACTCTGCCCCTCTCCTTAGAGAATCTTACCTCGTTCCATGTCCCCATTGGGAGTTGATTTGCCTACATGTCAGGGATTAGACTGTATTGGGAACATCATAGTTAAAAGTGAAACTGAGCCCTGTGAAAGCATTCAAGAAACCAATTTCTTGAAACTAGTACGATTCTAGCCCCAGCATATTTTCAGTTCCTGGTATTTCCATTAGGTAGAAAAAAAAATAGAATCTTGAAGCCAGGTCTCTCTTTTTTCCCCTCTTTTAACAACTAAACTGCTTTATACTAGCTTTTCCAATTGTACATTTTATGAAGCAACAGGAACAAACTGCTAAACTGGTGGGAGATCACAAAAAAAATCCCAGGGAACAAACAGCCTGAGTTGTTCAGGTAGAAGATGCAGGTCCCAGATCCTAATGCACCTTCTCAATCTCCTTGGAATCTTTAAAATGCCATTTAAATGTACTATGCTGCTTTCTAAGTGTTAACCCTGACAGATATAGATTCAAATTGCAGGCTGAGAAATGAGAGATTTGGAGATTTAAAATTAATTAAATCATCTCATATGTATTCTTTTAAAATAATTCAGCAAATATTTGCTGAGTTCCTGCTGTATGATAGGCATTGTACTAAGAGTTGAGAGTACAACTCAACAGGGAACCCATCTGACAGACGATGAGTTGCCCAAGTAGTAAAGATTTTCTCCGGACAGCTTTATAAACAGAGTGTGCTCTTCCACTCTCGCTGTGGGCTTGAGCTGGGTGAGCTCACTAATCCAGTTCCCTGCTCGCGCTATGATTCTGAAGTGCCCACCCACCCACGTAACCACATCCATCCACTCAAGATGCCTCTGAGGCTATGGATCAGTCCCACTGACCAAATTTCCTTTCTGTTTCCACAGGTGACATCTTCAGTTTCAAATCATACAAGGTCATCTGGTAGCACATTTCTTAGGGGGGATTAATTTGTCAGACTGCAATTTTCTTAAGGACTTGCCTCACTGTAGATAATATCTGGGAAGCATGTCACTGTGCTCAGAGGAAGAGTGCAAAATAAACACCAAACTTCTGGTGTGGTTGTTTCTTCATTGTCTATTTTCTCACTCTTTGAGTTCCCTTTATTAGAGTTTTTTTTGCTTGCAGGATCCTGCATTCTTCATGTTGATATTTAACCTGTATGCAGAGCTGGGCAGGGAGAGAAGGGCAGAAGTAGTGGCACATTTTGCCATGAGACAGGAGTCCAAATGCTCTGAGCTTCAGGATTTTTTCCAGGTCTATGATTTGAACAAGAGCAGACTGAATACAGGAAATTACATACAGCTAAAGCATTCTTTCATCACATCTGTTGTGCCCTTGGTGGGGGCCAATAGGATACCAATGGGGTTCTTGAGTCCAAGCCAATGGTACACAAAGTGACAATGCTTAAAGTGAGTTTAAATTCTACCCAGAGAAATGGATCAAAACCAGGAAAGTGTCACAAAAAGACAAATACAGTATGATTCCACTCATATGAAGTACTTAGAGTAGCAAATTCATAGAGACAGAAAGTAGAATGGTTGTTGTCAAGGCCTGTGGGGAGACAGCAATATTTAATGGGTACACAGTTTCCGCTTTGCAAGATGCAAAGAGTGCTGGAAATTGGTCTCACGACAATGAGAATGTACTTAACACTGTTGAGCTGTACACTTAAAAATAATTCACATGGAAAATTTTATGTATGTTTTACTACAATTTTAAGAAACAGAAAGGCCAAGTATGCTGGTAGATTAAAACTGCTTTAGTGACATATGTTGATTGCAGCACTGTCTATAACAGCAAAGACAAGGAATTGACCCAGGTGTCCATCAACAATGGATCAGATAAAGAAAATTTGGTACAGATACACCATGGAATACTATGCAGCCATAAAGAAGTATGTCCTATTGAGTACACCTGGACACAAAGATGGGAACAATAAACACTGGGAATTTTATTTATTTTAAGTTCTGGAATACGTGTGCAGGACATGCAGATTTGTTATGTAAGTGGGAATTTTAAAAGCAGAGAGGGAAAGAGGGAGACAAGGGTTGAAAAACTACCCTCCAGGTACTGTGTTCACCACATGGGTGGCAGGATCATTAGAAGCCCAAACCTCAGCATCACACAATATACCCATGTAACAAATCTGCACATGTACCCCCTGAATCTAAAATTTAAAAAATTAATACTTTAATGAGGAAAAAAATGGAAAGCAAAGCCCCAAAACAGTCAGGAGCAGGATACTCATGGGATGGGAGCAAGGGCTGCAGAGAAGAGAGAGTGCCCAGCACTGTTTTTCAAAGTCAATGTTTTATGTTCAAAATTTGCTGTTACTGGGAGCTGGCCATGCAATGCTATCTGGTTGTCCTGGTTTGGAGTCACCAGTCACAGTGGGCATATTAGACATTATTGAAGGCCTCCAGTCTGCATTCGAGAGAGGAGGCATGTACCTCAGAGACACGTGGCTTCACATTTTAGGTCCTACTTCAGAACACAGCGAAACTTTTCAAATTATGTTTAACATGTCATTCCTTTGGACCTCACCAAATTGATCAGGAGCTTCAGAAAGTAAAGCATTTCTTCCTTGGTTAATGGCCTCCAGGAAGCAGAAAGAGAAGGAAAGGATTAAAATGACATGGCAAAAAAGAGTCCAAGAAAAATATCCAGTGTTACAGCGTTCCATAAAAGTTTTACTATTTATTTAGAAATTCTTCGTGATGTTTGCAATTTTGCTTCTCAAAAATAATCCAGTCACTCCAAATTTAGACCAAAAAAGATTTTCAGGCTAGAAACCACTGTACCACCCTCTTCGGAGTGCCATAAATGTGCCTCCTGGACTTCAAGCTCAACCTTTGCAAAACTGAAGATAGACCAAACATACTTTTCCTCCTGAGTTCTCTTTCCCAGTAATGGCACCAGCATCCTCGCAGCCACCCTTGAACTTGAACTATCAGAGTCAAAGAACTTCTCCTCAACCCACACCAATTTGGTTGCCTAAGTCCTTCAACTGTGCGTTAAGGGTACTTGCCACATCCATCTCCTCCTCTCCACTGCCTCTGCCTCTGATCGAATCCAACTCTTAACATCAATCTTTTGCTTGGCATGCTGCTAGAGCTTCCTAGAGGGTCCCAGCTTTCACTCTCCTGGTTTCCACTCCAACTTTTTAATAGCCATGGAGATTGCATGCTTATACTCCCTCCTTAAATGCCTTCAGTGGCTTTGTTTGGACGATCAAAGTCCAAAGTCCTTAGTCTCAGTTTTATGTTCCTACACAATCTTTTTCAAAACTTCTCTCTTAGTCCCATCTTCTGCTACATCCCTTTAGGTACCCATGCTTTGCCATATCCAACTACTCTCCGTTCCCCAAACATGCTAAGAATTTTTACACATCTGTGCTTTGATTAAGCTCTTCCCTCAACCAGGATGTTTTTATCTTCCCCATCTTTGTCACTCATTGAAATTCTACCCATCTTTTATAGTGTATCACAAACACTATCTCCTCCATGAAACTTCAAAGATTTCTCATTGGAATGAATCATTTCTTGTTCACACTGAACTGTTATTAAATGCTTAATATGATATTTTGGGTACCAAGTCACAGGTCCTGTTTCAGAAAGCTTACAGTGAGCCATAAAGAAAACATACTGTAGTCTTTCCGCTATTCTTGCCTATATTTGTTGTTTACATTTTTATCTCCCCAACAAGATACTAAATTTCTTTGTGTTAAAAGACATGTCTCATTAACTTCCTTTAAACCACCATTGATGAAGTAACAGAGTTTTGAATTTAATAGGTACTCAATAAAAATAAATGAATGGAATAATTCATCTTTACATGCCAATTTACTATGTCATTACATTCTAGCCTTTTAAAGCAACGAAAGATATGATTTCACCTTTGTGTTTCATTCTCACCAAGGAATTCAAAGTTACTCATTTTGACATTTTTTAAGGCCAGTGGCTAGACAACTTAATATATAATAAGTAGTAGCTTTTCTCTTTCCCAGCAACATCTAGTCAGAAGTGAGGGGTAAAAGTCTAATTCACATTAGCTACAAAATTATAAAATATTTGAGAATGAATTTACCAAGAAGGATACAGCACCAATATAAAAGCATAACTATGACACTTTATTGAAGGGCATAAAACTAGTTCTGAATAAATAGAAAGATATACCATGTCTCTGGAAAGAAATAATTAAAATAGCAAAAATATAACTTTTCAAAATTAATACATAAATTTAAATCTACTCCACTTGGCAAAAAAAAAAAAAGTTCAGTGGATTTGCCAAGTTATATGAAATCAAGCCATATATGCATCTCAAAAATGTTACACACATTCCTTAAAGTAATACTTATTTTTTAAACACCAGTGCCACTAGCCTTATGTGCCAGAATATTATATGCAATCGTATGGTATAGACATTTTCTAGGCATTTCCAAGAATGTTTTTAAAAAATTACATTGCTCCATAATGCTCTCTAGAGAGGCTGAATGTGCAGAAATTAGCAGCAAAATCTGCAGTTAATAATGTATTCCAAACTCCTTTTTTTAAAAGGTAGGTAACGCTATAGCTTTGAAGGACAATCCACAAGATCCATAGAAGAATCTTCTGTCATTTGTGAGTATTTGCCTTAACCAATGTTTAAAAGATGGTAGAAGGAAAGATCCAGGAGTATCTTTGGTGGGTATCACAGATTATTATTCAGAAATATTCACACTCGCTATCTCATACTTGGCCATGTGAATTGTTTTTGCCAAGAGAATGTTAGCCGGTGTGACATGGCCAAAAGCTTGCAAATTACTTGCATAACTAGCCTTGCTCCCTTTCACTTCTGCCATTTCTACGAGAAGAGCCTCGTAGAAGGCTCTTCACTTCTCATCTCATCACTCCATGGGTGAGCCTAAGGGTCCAGGAAAAAAAAAAGACACTTGGGAAACAACTGCTCCAGCAAGACCACCCCAATTGGGTGCAACCTCAAAATCCTCATAGACGTGTGAGCTCAATAAATGCTTATTGCAATATGCCTCTTAGATTTGGGGCCTGTTTGCAATGCAACAATATGATACAGTAAGCCCTCTCCCCCATGTCCCTGTAATCTGGCAGACAACATCTTCATCTTCACTTTCAGGCTTAGTGCCACACCTAATATCTTGTGCTAGATATCTCATATTTGCCCCTTCAAATCCATGCTCTGTCTTTCTTCAGCCTGCTTTCTACTCAGGGACACTGACCTGGATGAACTGTGTTGACAGACTCTCTTTCCTTGGGTTTCCAGTAGGGCTCAGCCAATGGGAAGCCAGAAAAAAAAAAAAAAAAGAGAAAGAGAGAGATGGCTAAGAGAGTGGAGAATGAGGTCTGGTATTTATTCCGTTGACTTCCTGCCTGTGATATCACCTTAGACTTGC
The DNA here is from genome assembly GCF_002776525.5 of Piliocolobus tephrosceles. NCBI lineage: Eukaryota > Metazoa > Chordata > Mammalia > Primates > Cercopithecidae > Piliocolobus > Piliocolobus tephrosceles. The sequence goes on along the minus strand of NC_045435.1, from coordinate 6,576,844 downwards.
TGCGTCTCTTGACCAAGCGTCATTTCTCTCAAGGCGACTCCTGATTCCTTCTGCATTCTGATAACAGCTCCCTCTCTTGTCTATCTGGGCCTAGAGTGGTAATGGTTCCACTGCCACTGATCCCAGGTTACTGCACCAATTCCTGGGGTCCCCTATTCCCCAGAACATTCACTTTTGCAGATGGTCCCCTTGCAAATAGATCCTTCTGGAAAGGTCCTAATTTGTGTGTATCACCTCTTTCCTGTTGGAATCCTGACTGATACATGTCACCTCTGGATCTCGCACACCTTCTGCCTAGCATCACTTTTCTGATGACAGCTTACCTATTTTATTCTTCCTCTCATTTAGACTTTGCCTTTGCCTTATCAATCCCCCCATCTGATTTAACATCTCTTATGTTGGACGTGGTCAAAGAGTCAGTCATTGATCTAACTTTAATTGAGTATTTACTAAGTGTTACTAGGCGTTAGAGATACAGCAGCCTCTGCCTTCAAGGACTTCATCATATAGTCGGAGAAACAGACAAATCAAATTAAAAATACAATGTGGCAAGAACAATAATAGGGATATGCACAAAATGCTATAGAAGCCAGAGAAGAAAGGTTATGCAACACAGGACATCCGTAAAAAGTAGGAGCTATGTCAGTAATGATGAGAGAGATAAGGTAATAATGTGTGGGAACTGCAGAGACAACTAACAGTCAGGGAAATGCAGGGTTGTATATTTCTAGGTGTGTATTATTTGTTTTACACAGTGGAATTCCATAAATTATTTCTTTTTTATTTATACATAATATTTGTACATATTTATGGGATACATGTGCTATTTTGACACATGCATACAATACCTAATGATCAAATCAGGACATTTAGGATATTCATCACCTCAAACACTGATGTCTTTGTGCTGGGAACATTTCAAATGTTCTCTTCTAGTTATTTTGAAATGTACAATGTGTTGTTATTAACTGTAGTCACCCTACTGTCCTACTGTTCTATTAAACACTAAAACTTATTCTTTATATCTAACTGTATTTGTACCCATTGACCAACCTCTCTTCATTCCCCGTCTCCCCACATACCCTTCCCAGCCTCTAGTAACTATCATTTTACTCTACCTCCATGAGATCAGCATTTGGCTTCCGCACTTGTCTTTCTGTGTCTGGCTTATTTCAGTTAACAGACAGATCTCCAGTTCCCTTTGTGTTGTTGTAAATGACAGGATTTTGTTCCTTTTTATGGTTGAATAGTATTCCATCGGGTGTATGTATATATGTGTGTATATGTGTGTGTATCACATTTTCTTTATCCACTCATCCACTTATGGACATGTAAGCTAATTCCATATCTTGGCTATTGTGAATAGTCCTATAATAAACATGAGAGTGCAGATATCCCTTAGACATACCAATTTCCTTTCCTTTCCTTTTAATATGTATTCAGTGGGATTGCTGGGTCGTATGGTAGTTCTATTTTTAGCTTTTTGAGAAACCCCATACTGTTTTCCATATGACTGTATTACTTTACATTTCCACCAACAGTGTATGAGAGTTCTCTTCTCTCTGCATCCTTGCCAGCACGTATTTTTTGTCTTTTTGATAATAGCCATTCCTACTGGAGTAAGATAATATCTCATTGTGGTTTTGATTTATATTTTCCTGATTATTAGGATTTTGAGCATTTTTTCATATACCCGTTGGCCATTTGTATATATTCTTTTGAGAAATGCCTATGGAGATATTTTGCATACTTTTTAATGGGATTTTTGTTTTGCTATTCTTGTATATTCTAGATATTAGTCTCTTCTCAAGTAAATAGTTTGCAATATTTTCTGCCACTGAACAGGTTGTCTTTTCTCTCTGTTGATTGTTTCCTTTGCTATGCAGAAGGTTTTTAGTTTAATAGAATCCAATTTGTTTGTTGACTTTTATTTTTTGTGGCCTGTGCTTCGGAGGTCTCAGCCATAAAATCTTTGCTTAGGCTAATGTCCTGGAGCATTTTCTCTCTGTTTCCTTCTAGTAGTTTTATAGTTTTGGGTCTTACATTTAAGTTTTTAATCCAAATAAATCATTCCTTTTGAACAAAAATTCAAAGACTTTGAAGCCTGAAAGCCTATAAATCAAGCAATAATTGAAAAGAAGCTGGAAAACTGGAACCGCTAAAATCTATGAACAAGAGGTAATAAAATCAGAAGAACTAAACAATGGAACAGGAAATAATGAATATTTGTGTTGCTTGGAAATAATAGCATTAACTAAACTAGCTGTGAAACTGAAGAGTAGCTTTCAGCAACCACATACACTAGAAGGTAGAGGCAAAGGCAAAAGAAGCTCTGTTTTAAAATTTAAAAAAATCAAGAATACATGTGGCTTGATAAAATATCTGCTGTAATTATACTGGACAAGATTTACTACAGAAATGTTTTCTTTGCCAGAGTTTTAAAGACTGTATTGTGCATAGAAACATAATTAACACATGTTTTTTTAAACAACTATTCAAAAAAATCAGTAAGTGGTTACTGCTCCTATAATTTTGAAATGATCAGGCAGACAGTATATAGAAGCGGTGGATGGTTTGAGGAAAGGAGTCAAACATGTCTCCGGCCTAGGGAGAAGCAGTCCTCCGCAGAGAAGCAGACAGTTTGCAGGAATTGACAGGACTCAGTAATTACCAACTGTCATTATCTGAGCACCTATTCTTTTGTGCTTTCTGCTATGGAATTATGCTTATTCATATTTAGAGTTGACATTTATTAAGTCTTCTTATGGCCCAGGAATTATGCTATAAATTTCATTAATAAAAGTACTATAAAACTGATTACTAGTAAACAAAATTGTTAATTTTAAAAGGTAATTATTGAACACTTGCTATGTGCCAGATATTATGCCAAGCGTTTTATATACTTATTGTCCATTTGTAATTAACTATCTGGGTTTTATATACATCCACCCAGTAAGTGTTTTACTTTCTTCCATATACATTTATATTATGTGAACTGTTTAAAAGAACATTATGAGTTTTGTGAATGAACAAAAAATACATAGACCCGTGCTAGCTGGAGATATTGAAGTCCCTGCGCTCAACCTGGAGATAGAACCATGGGCAAAATAGACAAGAGGACTGTTCTCATGAAGCTCTAATAAGGAAGACAGACAATTACAAATAAGCAAGTAAATACCTAATATATTGGATGGTGATAAGTCAGGAAGTGAAGATAAATGAAGGAGAGTAAGGAAGGAAGATAAAGATATGGAAGTGGGTGGGGGAAGGTGGCTGGAGGGACTCTTATACAAAGCAGTAGGAAAGGTCTATATTTATGAAAAAGAGACATTTTAGCAGAGACCTGAAACAGGTAAGGACAGAATTTTTCCAGGCAAAGCTAACAGAGATAGATGCCATCATTAGACCTATTTTACAAGTGAGGAATCAGGACTGATTGTGAGGGACACAGACAGCAATGTTCATCAGATATTCCATTTGTTCCTCTACATTTCCCTGGTCCCCTTTCAGTTACAAAGCATAATGACAAATTAACTGGAAATGGTTACAGTACAATATGTTAAGTTTGAGTAATCTGTGTTTTCTTTTCAGAATCCTATGCCTTTTATTACAAAATTAACAATGTTTTGTAAACCACTCAAGCAATATAGAAGCATGCTAAGAGAAAGTAAAATTCTCCCTTAATCCAACTTTCCAAAGTTACCATAATTAATAAGCCTGTGTCCTTCCAAATACTTTGTTATACCAGCATATTATTAGACAAAAATAAGTATGTCAATTTCATAATATTTCTTAAAATTAGCTGAATATCAGTGGAGTGGCAGTTGAAGCAAGATGGACGTTCTGGGGTAGGAGATGTAGCAGTGCTGGTTTTGATACTGAGCGTCAGCACCTGTGGTCCCTCTAATGCGATTCAGACTTTATAAAGCTTGGCCCTGGTGATGGTGGAACAATCTTCTCACTGAGCCTCTTTCTGGGACATAATTTTTGGGCACTGTTCTCTGCTGCTTAGCCTCCAAGCCTGGTTCTCCAATCCTCCTTGCAATTCTGGACAATGCCCAATTTCATTTGTAAATTGAAATGTTAAATTGGAAGTAGAGACTGAAAAGCACCAGAATCCAATCCTCAAAATATTCCTAAATGAGGAGCCAAACCAAATTGCAGAAATTTCCAAGCAGGTGGCTGAGAACCAACATGCTGTTTACACTTTAAAGAAGTTGTTTTTCTGCTTGAATTAACAAGACTTCATTTCTGCTCATTGCAACTAAGCTACCTGACAGACGCAGTGACCTTAATTAACCCCTGGCCAGAGTTGATTGGTCAAAAGATGGAAACTTCAACCCACCTTGACTCTCTTATTATCCAGTTCTGCATTATAACATTTAGTGGCCTAAAATGGTGATTCGTTTTCTCCCAATGTTCAGTGGGTGGCTGAGCTCAACTAGGAAGTGTCACTTGGGCTCTCTCATGTACTTGCAGTCAGATATCAGTTGGGCCTGCAGTCATCTGAAGGCTCAGCTAAGCTGGATGTTTAAGATGATTCACTTAAATGCCTGGCAGCTGTTGCTCACTGCCCACTGGGATCTCGGTTCAGGCTATTAACAAGTGCACGCACAGTACATGGCATCTCCATGTGGTTTGAGCTTCTCGCAATGTAGTGAGAAGTTCCAATAGGGAGCATCTAATAACCAGAATTCCAAGAACCCCAGGTGGGAAGCTGCAAGGCTTCAAAATTCACACAACATCACACCCTGTTCAAGACAGAGCCACAGAAACAGCTTAGATATACTACAGGTCTTTGATTTAGACCTGTAGTATAAGGGCATGGGGCTGGCAGAAAAATGGTCCTCCAAAGATGTCCATGTTCTAATCCACAGAATGTTACCTTATATGGCAAAAGGTGCTTTGCAGATGTGATTACGTGTATAAACCTTGAGATAGGGAGATTTTCCCTGTGCCCAACTTAATCATATGTGTACTTAAAAGTGGAGAAAACATTCTCAGCTCCAGAGAAACAGACAGATGGCAACATGAAGACTCGGCCTGCCATTGCTAGCTTGAAGATGGAGAAAGGGATCTCCAAACCAAGAATGCAGGCAGCCTTGAGAAACTAGCAAATGTAAGTAAATGGATTCTCCCCTAAAGCTTCCAGAAAGCAATGCAGCCCTGCTGGCATATTGATGTTGGCCAAGCGCTACCTGTGCTGGACTTAGGATCTACAGAACAGTAAGATAATTCATGTTAACCCACCAAATCTACAACACTTTGTGATAGCAGTGATAGGAAACTAACTTACTAAAAGGCATGGCTCATTGGGATATTATCTTTGAACACCAGGTACCACACCCGACCTATAAGAGCCCTTTCTTAGAAGTTCAGAATTACAGCTAAAAAAATCAACCTCTTAGGTGAAAAAGATTTAAATCCACAAAAATGTTGGTGGCAGTCTGTTTTCTACCCTGTGCTCTGTAATCGAAATACTGTATAACACCTACAACTTTTGAAGTGAATTAATGATAGCAACACTAATTGAAAATGAAAACTCTCAGACACTTAAACTGTTATTTTATCTCCACTGCACAAAAGAGGCTTTATCAATTTACTTAAACAATCAGCCTATTTCTTCCAACAATTAGATCATTTAAATCTAGAAATAGTCATTTGCTGTAATAAGTAAGTTCCTTAGGTAAGAAAGAAATATATACGTATGCTTTGGTAGATATAAAATAAGTGTTCAAATGTAACTGACTTTAAGCAGGAACTAGAGAGTATGAAGTGGGATATCTGGAGACGGGGTTTTAAGAGACTAAGTATTTAGGCATCTGAGTTACCCACCTGACCCAAAGGCGACTAGGCTATGGCAACACACAAGATAACAAGTTGAAGAAAGAAGAAATATTCAGGAGTTTTGGGCACAAGTTTTTCTATGATTATATGTTAAGTCTGGTTATAGGATAGTAAGATAAAAATCAAGTGAATTCTCAATAGTTAATTTTTTTTAGTGGTTCTGTTATTCAAACAAACATGAATTTAAAGAATGTGGGATTGTCCTGTCTCCAATCACTACTTTACTCTTGTCCTTCCTACTCAGCAGCACTTAACTTCCCCAGAAAATGCATAATGAGATGCTGAGGATTATGTTAGTGGAAAACTGCTTTTATAACTTATTTGGAATAAACATCATGTTTACCGTGAAGATTTTAAAAACTGAGCCAGAGTCTTCCTTTGATACTAACAAAATTTTGGTGAACGAAGGAAAAGCTTGTGTTTTAAATGTGCATTTCTCTATCCTTCTCATTTAGACAGAGGGCAGATATGTAAGAGTCAGGAAGATGTCAGAAAGTTACTTTAATAAAATAAGCTCAAGTTAGTTTTATAGGCAACATTAAATTAGTGAAACTCCTGAGTGATCCAAGAAGATAAAGGAGTTCACACTTCATAAACTCACTTGTAGTACTGTTTATTATAGTTATTACGCAGTTGAACTTGTTAACTTTTTTTAATTTCAAAAGAAAAACAAATACATCCCAAGAATATCTTTATTGATTTTATGCTCTTCTGGCTTTATTTTTCTAATAATAAATGTTTTAAAGGTTGCTTTTCTACTTTAGTCCTTTAAGAAATATTATATAGAGAGATGAAAAATCTATCATCAGAGCATTTGAAAAAATAATCCCTTTTCTATGACCAACCACTTCCCCAAAAAAGGGTGTCGGCTCCTGTTTCTTTGTATTTCAGTTAATTGCATAAGATAATCTCACACATCAGAACCGAAAATCTCAGAGGCAAGAAACATTGACTCCTCTCCTTTCTTTCCCCTCCCACTCCCAGGAACAGTCAATGGCTCACGTTCAGTCCACCCCTTCAAGCCTTCTTTTCCATTCCCATTGCACTCCAGATTTTCAGGTCCTTGTTACCTCTCGTCTGAATGATCATAAAAGCCTCCCAACTAGTCTCTGCCTCTGGTCTTTACCTTCTACAATCCATTCCTTCACGCAAAGTTAGATTCCTAAAATCCAACCTTGAGGGCAGAGTTTTAAATTCCTAAAACCCATACTTGATCACTTCCTACAACGGCATCTGTTGCCCACAGAATAAACCACAAATTCTTCATAATAATACAAGCCCTCATAATTTGGGCTCAGTGTCTCCTATCTCATCCCCATATTACTCTCCCACTCCTCCTTCTCACTCTCACCTTTAGCCTCATCCCAAACAATATCTGAACATACACTGCAATTTTTCTACCTTTATTTCTCTACATAGAATACCTTTCTTCTTTACCTCAGTGTTTTCAAATTCTGTCTTCTCTATGAAGCTTTGACACTCACCCAAGTTGAAATAATGTCCCCCACATCTACGTACTGAGCTACTTCATTTGTATGTCTGCTACATCCTCCATCACAGGCTGACCTGTGGTATATATGTTTGTGCACCTAAGAACAGGAATTGTGCCTCACTCTCCATAACATAGAGCTTTGCTTATATTAAACTTTGTTCAGTAAACTTTGGTGGAATTGAACTCAAAAGGGCCAAGCTAGAGAGAAAAATGGAGTTGGGACAAGGGGAGGGATAGTCTACTAAAATGAAAGGTTATCATTGCAATTTGACAAATTCTATGTTTATTTATGCAACAAAGAGTTTACCCAATAGCTACTGATTAGACCAAAGAAAAACTAATGTCAAACAAAAAGATTAGTGAAAAATCAATTCTACTCTTTTCACAATTTTCATTTCAAAATATTCATTCTATTATCCTGGGGCTTTTCCAAGCAAAAACTGAAGGACTTGCTGAAACTGAGTCATGGAGGCCACATGTGTTATCTTTAGCACACGCTGCACAGTAGTACGACCAGAATCTTCCACACACATGCTATTAGCCACAGAGAACCTACCTGTGACCCAGTTGCAGTGGCAGGGGTGTGGTTTGAAGGAGCTGGGGTCACTGTGTAATGATATTGACAGTTTCTTAATATCTCCAATAATATCATGCGGGAAATTGATCCTATTTATTAATACCCCTCTGCCAACACCCACTATGAACCTCCCCAATATGCTAACAGACAATACCCACACCAGCCAGAAATAAGAAATATCATGGGTTCTGCCCATGAGTGAGCTATGTCACTATGACATAGTGGTGAAGAGAACAGGTTTTGGATTTAGATCCTGACTGTACCTCTTACTAGCTTGGGAAAATTATGTAAACGATCTGTGTCTCAGTTTCCTCACCTTCTAAATGAATATAATGATAGTCCCTACCTTTGTTTCCCCCATTATTGTAAATATCTTATGTATATTACCAATTTGCATATGTAAAATATGATTATTACTAGCAAGAGTAAGCACTCAATAAATATTTGTTTTCATTGTTATTATTTTATTTGCTGAAGAAATATGTAAAAGAGAATATAACTAAAATCAACAATATAAAGGAGAAAATGGCATAATTGATATTTTTATTGGTAACATCTGCACACAGAATTATGAAGACCCCAAAAAATAAAATAAAATCGAGATCTGTTCTCATCGGATTCATCTGGCAAAAGTTCCAAATGTCTTTATTTATGAAAATTAATGTATGTCTTTTCATCTCACCCACAAGGAGAGCTCTTAAAATTTAATTACGATTATTTTTACCCTTTTCTCCATTAAACTCTAGGTGGGTTAATATGAGCACCAGATGTTGGCCTGGCACATTCTCCTCCTTCCACCCACAGTCTTTTAGGGAAAAGTAAAGAGGTTAGAGGAGGAAGAAACGGGTTCACACTCAGTGGTGAATAGGGGCAAACGATGAACACCCCAGAACTAGGCAAAAAACCCCAAACTGTCACTTAACCATCACTTTCTGAATAATTATAGGTTGATTTTAGTAAACAACAAAATGAAGATGTATTTGAAATTATATGTTTCCGGCAGCACATCATAAGCAGTGGTGATTTAAATTTGGTATAGTTGAATTTCTACTGCTCTTGAGGCTGTATCTCTATGCCCAAATGGTAAAATAATCAACAGATTCCATAAAATAGTATTATAAGAAGTCATTTGATTTCTAGCAAAAAAAAAAAAAAAATCTTGGCTTTCACGGTAGTATTTGGAAGGCTGTTTTAGAATAAATTTTATTAGCCTGAAAAAGACAGTAAATGAGCATCCCAGCTGTTATTCCATGAAATAGAGCAATGAGATTGTCTTTCTTGGGTTTTTCTCCTGCTTCATTATGTATGTTTAACTACTAAGTTAGTTAAATAACTACTAGTTTAGTCATTCCCAATGTTTAACTTTTAAACTACATTAACTTTAAAGAGTTAGACTAGAGGAGAAGGTGGCAGTGTTTCTAAAGGGGCAAGATATACTAATATGTTTTATTGATTGTCTTCCCATGTTTGACTTCCAGAACTATTTTTCCATTTCTGGAATTCATAATAAAAATGTGTATATCTTCTTAGAAAGCCATTTTTTTTAAATTATTTATTTATTTTTTAAAAATTGACACATAATTGTACATATTTATGGAGTGCAGGGTGATGTTTGGATACATGTATACATTGTGCAATAATCAAATGAGAGTACTTAACATATCCATTACCATATATTTATCACTTCTTTATAGAAATGATAAATGAAAACATTCCAAATCTCCTCTTCTAGCTATTTTGAAATATACAATATTGTTAACTATAGTCCCCCTATTCTGCAACAAACACCAGAACTTATTCCTCCTGTTTAACTGTAACTTCACACCTGTTGAGCACTCTCTCTCCATCTCCTTCCACCCACCCACGAAAATGCCCACTGATGTTCTAGGTGTCTCATAGTCATGTAATGGTCTCTGCAGTGAAATGAACAATAAAGTAAACTTGTGTAGGACCATGAAATAATTCCATGTCTTGGTATTATCCATGTGCCAAAAATTAGAGATAACTACACACTTATCAGAAAAAAACACTTGAAAACCGATAGCCCCATTTTTTATGCATTTTCAGAGCTATATAACCTCACCCAGAAAGCCATAGGAATATGAAGAGTCAAGGAAGTTATGTTTGTAATTTCATTATTACTCAAGTGGATATGAGTTATATTTCCTCCTTGTCAGTATAAGATGTCATAAGTATGGAGGTGTGTATCAGGACATAGATTTTTCTCCATGCCTCCTCTGCTGGAAAAGGCGGTTTCCTGTCCAGGCAGTCTTTTGATCTCCATTTGGCTGCATAAGAATGGGCCTTGGGCTTCAAACACCTTCTTACCCAGATATAAAGAATCCTCACAGCTCAAGCTCGCCATATCTGTCCTCTGCAGGGGGGATACAGGGTCCTTCTTTCTGCAGCATTAGAGGAGTGCATGTGGCCAACGGCCCTGTGTGGCTGCCAGGAGGGACCTGTGGGACATGGGGGACCAGTGCCCACTACTGAAACTGATCTTGCTCTCTTTATATGAGTAAAGTGTGGTTCCATCTAGTACTTGGCTGTATTGTGTTTTTGTGTTTTTCTTGGTGACTCTGACACCAAGGTGCAGTGGGCAAAAGTGTTAGACTTCTACTTATGGTGACAGGCAACACATGCCACTCGTTTATAAAATCCGCATAGTTGGGACTTTCTCTTACTCTCTATGTTGTGTTTCGCTGTGTTAGAAGGAGCTCGATTCCCGCATCTTTGAACATGATCCACAAGAAGTTGTTTAAAAACGGTGAGAAGTGAAAGCCCATTCGTTTCCTGACTTTCTAATGCCTGATGATATGAAGCTGAGCAATTTATTTATGCTTGTCTGGGTGCTTTAAGTTTTTTCAGAAGGAAGATATTAAAAAAGATTGTGAGAGCTAATACAAGCATAACACTCTACTTGGGAATGTTTATGAACCATCCCTCTATAAATACAAACATTATATCATAAAAGACAATACTTGCTGTGTTGCAAGTAATAAAATGTCTTGAAATCAGTAAAATTTATTATCTGTAAATATTTTCCTAAAAATAAGGTGCTCAGCACGACTGTAATGGTGGCCATATGATTTTGTTATTGTGAATTTTGTTAGTGAACACTTCAAAACATTCTGGGATCAGAATTTCATCACAAATGATCTCATATCCTCTCTTCTATTTCTAGGAATGGGACACATGTGCGTGGCTGTGTTAGGGGCCATGATGCAGTACTGTCAGCACATGACACAGTCTGAGAGTTCATAGTTTTACCAAAATGTGATTATCCTATAGAAAAAGATGGGGAAGAGAACATAGTATCCAGTTTTACCACTGACCTTGTTAAACAGCAAAACACCTCGACATTAGAACTTTAAGTTCCCTCATGAGCTCATAAACTCCTTCTGCGATGTGGCAATTGTTCTGCGAAGCATATTATGAAACTTTCCAGGGCAAAGTAGTAAAGATATTTCAATAAGTCAACATCATTAGACATTTCTAGTTGGAAAAATAATTGAAAAAGTCAAGCCCCGCATTGCCAGACTTTACACATGGACTTAAACCCTTGTGCCAATGTCAGAGCTATTTACTGAAGCTGTGGAATGAAACAATGAAACATATTCCATATTAGAGATGCAATGAATCATCTATGTGTGCCTAATGATAAAAATTCTAAATATGATGAAATGCAAATTCTAATCCAAAATACAAAAGAGGTATATTTAAAACTACCTTGTCTGATGTATGTTTTAATGTACAATCATTTCATGCAGCAATTCTCAATAAAACATAGTATTGAGTAGTAATAGATTAGACAAATAATAAAATACATATTTTCTATCCCCAAATAATTTGCTAAGATTTTTTAAAATTTTACTCAAATTGTATTTGTACCAAATTCTAAAACACTTTTAGAATAAGTGCCATATTTTTGTAGGGGAAAAAATCTTCCAGGGAAATAAACTCTTCCAGCTTGCAATAAATCTTTTGTGAATCAATAAATGAAGGAATAAAACCTAAAACTAAAACCTAAAAAACCTGAAACTTAAAAAAATTGAATTTTTATATTTGTTCAACTAGTTTAAAAAGCAGATGTTATAATAACTTATTAATATGTCTCATAACTTTCCTTAGTCTCCCTCCAGAAGCTGTGGAAGAGCTGAAACCAGGGAAGGCAGGGCACATGCAGAAGCAAGAGGCGGTGGAGAACCACACGCAGAAAGCCACAGTGTGGAGTCTAAGAAAGTTTCCAAAACCAAGGACGTGAAACAGATACTGTGTTCCAATCTAGAATAATTCTAGATGGCTGGAATTGCTAGAGAGTTCAGTGATGAGCAGTCCTGATTCACTGTACCTGGAGGATTTTGGTTGGCAACCCAAATGAAGGGATAATGATGAGTTAGGAATTTTTGTAGTAACTCCCAATGTATTACAGTTTCCACTATTCAAACAATAGCACATCATTCCAGAGGGGACCTTAGAATTCCTACATGTAGTTAAACTGTTAATTTAACATGTAAATGCACTCAAACTCAGAGAGTCTGGTCAAAAGGAAGCTAAGACTAGAGCCCTGCCTCAGGAGCCTGTTCACTGCTCTGTCCATAATGACAACTGTGATTTCATGTCCATTTACACAGCAAGAAATGAAGAGTGGCTTCCACACATTACCAGTTATACATTGATGTGGTTTGACTGTGTCCCCACCCAAATCTCATCCTGAATCGTAGCTCCCATAATTTCCACATGTCATGGGAGGGACCCAGTGGGGGGTAATTGAATCACGGGGGTGGATCTTTCCTGTGCTCTTCGCATGACAGTGAATAAGTCTCACAAGATCTGATGGTTTTATAAAGAGGAGTTTCCCTGCACAAGCGCTCTTTGCCTGTCACCATGTAAGATGTGACTTTGTTCCTTCTTCACTTTCTACCATGATTGTGAGGCCTCCCCAGCCATGTGGAACTGTGAGTCCATTAAACCTCTTTCCGTTACAAATTACCCAGTCTGGGGTATGTCTTTATTACAATGTGAGAATGGACTAATACATACATCTCTTCTTGTCTGTCCACAACCTACTCAGGTTCTCTGATGCCCATAAGTCTTTCTTTGTACTGTAGAGTCAACATTTCCAAATGACCAAAGTTATTGTCATCCACATCTCCTTTTACCATCGCCTGCACTATAATGCATCTTTTCCTTAAAAAGGAAGAACAGCAGCACAGTAAGCTGAATGGAGAACTCTAACTGTATTAAATACCACCAAGCATTGGCCAGGCCACCAGCCAGCCACATACCATCCCTTCCAGGACCTGCAATTTTCTGTTACCCTCTGATCACATTCATAGCGGTCCTTCACCTTACCCAGTCATGGTTCTACTGCAGAAACAAATAAGCTACCCTAATTAAAGAAGCTCCCATAAGAGCTTTGAGAATATATAAGTGTTACTTGGTAGTATGACCACTTTATATAATTTACCACCAAAGCATACTCTACCTGAAAAATGTTTCATGACATTAGCAAAATGTACACCTAAAATGAATGAATCTTAAGATAAAGTTCTTTTTAGGCATATTTTAAAGTTTTTACTCTAACATGCCCCAGGCCACTAATGCCAAGTTCAATATAATACTTAGAAGTTTTTCCAGATGAATCCATGCTTAAAGTCATTACAGATAATTTGAAAATTAAATGGAAATGTAATTTAATCTCATATTTGTGTTTCTCTCTCTCTCCTCATTCCTCTCTGACTCCTCTCTGGCACCTCTTCCTCTTGCTTCTGTGGACCGGATAACCTCAAGATTATAAAACTATTTAGTGGTTATAAACACTCAATAAATGCAGCTTTTTTAATGAAGAACTTTACCCTTAACCAGATAGCTACAGTTGAGTTAATAACAAATTAAGTTGAGTTGCAAAGAATTATATATGTGTTAGACACATTTAAAAATTTTTTACGACCACTTTGGGTATTGTTTAAAAAAATTATTTATTACATAAATTTTCAAAAGGATAGGTAACCAAAGAAAAAACACTCATAATCCTGAGATTTAGATATACATCCCAATACTCTGAAGGCCTTCTTCTGTAGATATCATACATATTGTTTAAAAGCATACTTTTAAAATTTTAACGTATCATATATTTTTTTCTGTCATTAAATATTTGTATTTGTTGGGGTTCTCCAGACAGACAGAGCTCTTGAATTGTAGCTTCCATAATTCTCACATGTCATGGAAGGGACCCAGCGCGAGGTAATTGAATCATGGGGGCGGACCTTTCCTGTGCTCTTCTCGTGATAGTGAATAAGTCTCATGAGATCTTATGGTTTTAAAAAGGGGAGTTCCCCTACACAAGCTCTCTTTGCCTGATGCCATGTAAGATATGGAGATTGAGACAGATGTAGTAAGATATATAGATATAGACAGATGATATAAATACACACACACACACACGAGAAGAGATTAGGAAAATTGGCTCATACGATCATGGAGGTTGGGAAGTCTCATGACAGGCCATCTGCCAGCTGGAGACCCTGAGATGCTTGTAGCATGGCTCAGTCCAAGTCCCAAAGCCTCAGAACAGAAAAGCCAAACGTCGAGAACCCAGGGAGTTGTTAGTGTAAGTACCACAGTTCTAAGGTCAGAGAGGTCAGAGTTCTGATGTCCTTATTGGCAAGAGCTCCAGGAAAGAGAAAGGGGGAATTCACCGTTCCTCTGCCCTTTTGGTCTATCTGATCCCCCAGTAAATTGAAAGTTGCCTGTCCACATTAAGGATGGATCTTTCCCACTCAGTTCACCAACTCACATGCCCATCTCCTCTGGAAACAGCATCATAGGCACACCCAGAAGTAATGCTTTATCAGTTCTTCAGATATTCCTTAATCCAATCAGGTCAACATCTAAAGTAAACCCTCAAAACATTCTTCCATAGCCTTTTTGATACTTACATGATACCTCATTACATAGATAATTTAATCTTAAATCTAATATGTTTATTATAAGAAACAACACTGCATTGAATATGCTTATATCTTTGTCACTGTATCTTTCCACATACTTTTCATTATTTCCTTAGGAAAAAATAGTGGAAGAATGATGGTTAGATCAATGGTTATTCAAACTCTGAATGCTTCTCATACATATTGCCAAGTTACAATCCAGAAAGGTGTACCAATTTAAAATCTACCCCAGCCTTCATAAATGATCCATAGCTCTGAAAACCCACTTTAAGTCTACAAATGATAAAGAAAAAATTATGAAAACATTTAGAAGGCCCTTATAAGTACTATTTCAATTAAAATATTCAGAATATAATTTATGAACCTAAACTCTTTTATAAGATCGTAAGATTTATTTTTACAAAATTGGCTACTTACGTAAGGTCCCAAAAAGACAGACCTAAGACCTTTAGTAGGTTTTCTATGTTTAAAAACTTAAAAAGTTAAGTAAAGCACATATTGCATTCAGCGTTTCAAATTCAACATGTTTAGAGATTGCTATAGCTCACAGTATATCCCAGAATCAACATGAATGTTATCGTGCATGCATGTGTGTGTGTATGTTTGTATGTGTGTTTATGTAGCAGGGAGTTAGATTGTCATATTCATTCCCTTTGATTATATCCCTTGCCAGTTGGCTAAGCTTAAGAAATTCTGAACACAGCTGTTGCCAGAATTCTACCCCCACAACCTGGGTGACAGCTTTATCAACAACCCTGGAGGGAAAACAGTCTCCAGCCCGTCCTCCTATCTCTGTAGTGCCAACTGCAGCCCAAATGTTTGGGCTTCAATGGTAAACAGAAGCAGAAAAGCCCTAAAAAATCTAAAGTGAGCAGATATTTGTTTTACTAGCAACAAAAACAAATAAGTAAATACATAAAAAGCAAGCTGTGACATTCAGAATGTGCATGCCTTTTAATGCACTGAAGATTTAAGCAATTAGCAATTTAAATTTAGCAGTGATACTTACTGAATATTATATTCAAAATATCAATAATCACATTGGAAAATAAAATCACTTTCATTAAACAAATATCACCTTTCAACTGTCTAGAAGGCAAATCATAACACAAAGAATAAGACAATTAACAGAGCAATGGCTCAAGTAACATATGTCAAATCCCTCTTCACCTGCATAGATAATCAAAGCCAGTTCTGACAGAACACTAGAGAAAGGCCCTGTAAAGAAAATTGATGCAAACTTATCATTATTCTTTAACTGTTCCTGTTAAATGAAGTCATACTAGTAGTTCCAAATTGTCCCACAAGTTTCTCTGTTAATCTCCCATCAATCACCCAAAAATGTTGGCTGGAGGTGACAACAAGGGAATTATATCAGCTAAGTCCTCCAAGGAGTTTGCTTAGCAGTGCAGGCTTGGCAGTTTCACTCCAGGGACAGGACTGTTCCAGAGTCGAGGCTGGTCCAGAAAGATGGAACTAGCTGCTCGGAGGGGCAAGCTAGAAAGTTAGTGAAATGTTATTTACCTTTTGGTTATTTAATAATGAGACACTTAAAAATAGATACC
Organism: Piliocolobus tephrosceles; assembly: GCF_002776525.5. Classification (NCBI taxonomy): domain Eukaryota; kingdom Metazoa; phylum Chordata; class Mammalia; order Primates; family Cercopithecidae; genus Piliocolobus; species Piliocolobus tephrosceles. The sequence goes on along the minus strand of NC_045435.1, from coordinate 6,560,410 downwards.
CATTAGGGTAACAATGGTTTTTTAATGGAAAATAGAAAGTGTTGGCAAGGAGGTGGAGAAATTGTAATTCTTGGATATTGCTAGTGGGAATGTAAAATGACACAGCCACTGAAACATTATAATGGCTCCTCAGAAAGTTAAACATAGAATTACCGCATGATTCAGCAATTCTACTTCTGAATATATTCACCAACTATTGAAAACAAGGACTCAGATATTTGTACACCGAAGTTCATAGCAACATTATTCACAGTAGCCAAAAGCCTGGAAACCCAAATGTCTATCAACAGATGAATGGATAAACAAAATGTGGTATGTATACGCAATGGAATATTAATGAGCCTTTAAATGAAATGACATCATAATACATGCTACAACACGAATGAACCTCGCAAACAGTACGCTAAGTGAAATAAGCCAAACATAAAAGGACCAATTGTATGATTCCACTAAGTGAGGTACCTGGGATAGGCAAATTCATGAAGACAGAAAGGAGATTGGTGGTTACCAGTGGCTAGGGGGAAAGGAGATGGGGAGTTACTGTTTAATGAGGACAGTGTTTCTGTCTGGGATAGTGAAAACCTTCAATAGAAGGATAGTGGCGATGAGTGCACAAGAATGCAAGTAAGCTTAATGCCACTGATTCATATACTTTAAATAGCTAAATGGTAAATTTTATGTCATGTATATTTTACCACAATAAAACAATAGAAAAAATAATCCATTGAATACTTAAAGAAACTGATTAAAATTTCTGTCTTTTATTCTTCTCTATAAATTGTATGTGGACAAGTTTTTACCAACAAAAAAAAGCTAAGAATAGAAATAAGTAGATCTTAGACAAACACATGTACTTGGAACCATTTTGTATATTTGCTGTATTTTATTATTGCCTGATCTGACACAAAGGGTCAGACTCACACAAATCAGTATTATAGCCAGTGTCAAGCTTTCATCATGATGTAAAAGAGTCAGGTAATCCAGTAAAAGATTCAGGTTCCAGAAAAGCAGAGAGAAGTTGGGGACATTGAGAGCAGTTCCCCAGCTTCTTTCGGTTCATGACAGACATCAACTCTCCGGCCCAGAGTGAAAGATGAGGTCCACGGTGGAGGCTTTGTGCTGATATCTCCTACCATAAGGGAGCATTTTGTGAAACATCTCTGTGTTATAACCCAGCTTTCATGTCATTTTTTCAAGGATATCCTGCTCAGAGCATTCCACAGAGAAGACCCTTCTGCTAGCGTGTTTCATTAGTGTATTTACCTGGAGTCCAGAATCACCTTGACTAGGCACCTGCCTTCTTTCCCCCGTTCCACTTGGAGCATCCCCCAGATAGTCAGGGGGAAACTGAGTCACAGTTCAACTGCATTATTTTTTTCACCTTGTTATAGACTAAAAGTTTATGTCCTCCCAAAATTCATATATTGAAGCCGTACCCCCAGTATGATGAATTTGGACGTGAAGCCTTGGGAAGTAGTTTCTTCCCAAGGTTTAAATGTAGTCATGAGGGTGAGGCTCATGACTCATGACCATGATGAGATTGGTGTCCTTATATGAATAGGGAGAGAGACCACAGTGAGTTATCTCTCCACCATGTGGGGATACAGCAAGAAGGTGGCAACCTGAAAGCTAGTAAGGGGCCTTCACCAGGCACTGAATCTGCTGGCACCTCAATCGTGGAATTCCTAGCCTCCAGAACTGTGAGAAACAAACTTCTCTGGTTTAAGTCACTCAGTCCACAGCATTTCGTTATAGCAGCCCAAGCTGACTGTTCAATGTCTAATCACTTGGATTGAATAAGTAAACAAAATATATATGCATGTACTTGTCTTTAGAAATAATCATTTAATATAGAAACCTGGGATATTTCCATGGGAGCTTTCTACTCCCCAAAGTTCAATGTCTAGACCTCCATACCAGGAACTCTCCTCCACAAATGCATCAAAGTCACCTGGTAAAGGTGAGGAGGAAAAGGCAAAGCGTCCTTTGGATGGGTCCCCAAGTCCTTGTACAAGTCAACAAGGTGTCAGATGTAAGGAGCTATGAGCAATGAAAACCTAATGTAGAAGGAAAATTGCTTTCACAAATTAGACTTTAGGCCAAAAGGAAATTGAGGGATGGATGCATCATTGCCTCAGGACTCTCCAAGGTCCACTCAGCTTATTCCATCTTTTATGTTCTCTGTTGCTGACCTTCCACAGCAAAGTTCTCATTCTCCACCGTTTTTTTTGTTTTGTTTTGTTTTGTTTTGTTTTGTTTTTTTTTTTGACTACAGGATTTAGACAGTTCTTTGTATCCCAGGTCAACTTTGCCTTTGAGGGGAACATAAATTGCTCTTTGCTCCCAAATCCTTGATTTGGCCTCAGTCAATTCCACCCAGGCCCAGCTCTCAGGACCTGAGGAGGCTGGATCAGGACAGGTTTCCCACAGATCCAGGAGGAAAGGCTGTGGGGAGAAAACCCAAAATGCTAGGATTAGTGGTAGCAGCAGGAGCCACCCCAACCTGATCACCACACAGAAGACTTGGTCCTTTCACCATCACTCACCCAGAGGACAGGGTTTCTCTCTGCCCTGTACCTGCCACCCAAAAGAGCAGTAACAGACAGGGAGAGGCATAGGCCCTAGTATCTTTAAACTCTCCTCAAAGTTTCCTGATGGGAGTGGTGAGTCTGAACTCCACCGTCACTAGCTAGAATTCTTAGCTCAACAGTGGTGCCAGGAAGTCACGGGAATGGAATCAAAGCTGGTGCCTCAGTTGTGAGCATATAGCGTCTCTAATTAATCCCACCTGGCTTCATACGATTATCTAAGCAGAAATGCTTCTGGCATTATTTGAACCACAGAATTCTGCTGGTAGCTACAGAACCCTTTCTTCAAAGCGTGCAGCAGTGCAAGCAGACAGTATAATTTCTTCTTATAGATGTGCACACTGGACAAGAGACATCTTCTGAGTGAAATACTACCAGAAACATAATCAATAAGCCCTTTAAAAACCCTTGTAAAATAGTACCAAATGCAATTTTAAAAACTTTAGAAATTATGGCGGTTTAAATATGAATGGCATTTTACAGCTTACAAAGAATTTCCACCCATCTTCCCCCTTGAAAAGAAAATAGGAAGTAACTGTCATGCAACTCCAATATAAAAACAGCATAAGAAAACATAAGCCTGGTTGTATAGGCTTCGCAGAAATTCATAATGTTAGATAATTAATACATGGGAAGAAAATGATTTGCTTTAAGTCACAGACTGTTTTCAAGAGCTTCTATGTTATGATGACAGCTGTTCTTCATAATCTTTACATTTCTGGTTCTGAAGAAAGCAAAATAATATTTTCACCTCATTTATATGCATCACAGAAGTGCAAGGAAACATTCCAATGAAATTCACCGTGGCAAAAAATCTATTTAATTGCAGCAATATATTTGATATGGGCTCTGGACACAAGGCAAACCCTCAAAGCTGGAAATAACTGATGTTTTCGCCAAAGTTTGCCAGTGGCTGGTGACCATCACTTGCCTAATCCTGAGTGGCTGTCTCTTAGTGGTGATTGTGTGTGTGTGTGTGTGTGTGTGTGTGTGTGTGTGTGTGTGTGTGTATCCTGCCAGAATTCTCTGGGTGGTCTGTGGAATATCTAGAATTTATGGTTGGCGTTTCCCATGGACAGTTAGGCAAACACTTCAAATGCTATTTATGGCTGCTTGGATGAGGCGTGGTACCTGGTTTAGTCTCTCCAAAATCAAATCAAATGCCAAAGATGCCATTAGATCCTGGTTACTATTAGCATAACTCCTTCATGAGTAAGGGAAGAAATTGCCAACACATACAACATATCCTTTAGATCCACAACAAGAAAGAATCATCTTTTGCCACTCCAAAAACACAAGAGGAAAGGAGAAATGTAGATTCTATCCTTGTAAGTCCACAGATATCTTCTCTTTACTGCTGAGAGTGTCATACCCTGTTCATTCTAATATATGTTAAATCACTTTGCACTATAGTTCTCTAAATTTTGAATATCAATAAGAATTTCAAAGCAAAAAAACTACCATTGAAAAGGAAATCTTTCCCATTACAAAATGATTATTCAAATTTGATACTAAGACATCATCTCTTCAAGTAAAAAATGTAATGCACTTGGAAGAGTAATACATAAAGTATTTGACATTATTTACACTTAGTACAAATGAAAGTTCTGAAAATTGATTTAATTTGGGAAGAAGAAAGACTCAAAATACTAATCTCCCCAATAAATAATAGGAGAATAAATAAGAAGACAAACAATTAGCTGAGATCAAGTTTCAACATCAATTTTATATTCACCTCTGTGAATGGGATGATGTGCAGTCTCAATTTGTTTGGTGGTACAGTTCATCTGGGATCAGGGATTTCTACTGTTCTTTTTTTTTTTTTTTTTTGAGATGGAGTTTCACTCTTATCACCCAGGCTGGAGTGCAATGGCACGATCTCAGCTCACTGAAACCAACCTTTACCTCCCAGGTACAAGCAATTCTCTTGCCTCGGAGTTTCCCGAGTAGCTGGGATCACAGGCGTGCAACACCACACCCGGCTAATTTTTGTATTTTCAGTAGAGATGGGGTTTCACCATGATGGCCAGACTAGTCTCGAACTCCTGACCTTAAGTGATCTGCCAACCTCGGCATCCCAAAGTGCTGGGATTACAGGTGTGAGCCACTGTGCCCAGCCAGATTTCTGCTGTTCTTGATTGCATCTTTTAAACAATGGATTCATTCATTCATTCATTCATTCATTCAACACTTATTGAAGATCTACATCCATTAGTACGTGACAGGCACTGTTATTGATGCTGGGGATTTACCAGCAAACAAAATAAGCCAAGTATCTGGTTTTATAGAGCTTTTGGTGCACTATAGTCTTAATATGATTAAATCAAATACTAGGGATATACTGACCTTCGAATATATGAAGCCATCACCTTGTGTGCACTTATAACTCAATACGAACACTTAGTACACAACTGTGAATCTCACTTTGATCAGCAACTCTCCTTTCCTAGGAACTGAGGCAAGATGACAACATCTCCAGTGACAACATCAAAGACTTGAGTCCACTCCTGTGTGTGTTTTGGCCTTTTCTATTCAAGCTTACTCTGTTTTGGACTGCACTGTCATATCATCAATCTCCATTCCCCTCTCTGGAGAGCTATCCTTCTTCACAGAGGAGCTACAACAGGCCAATAGCAGGGTCCCCCCACCAGCCACTTCTGATCTGCGCAGGTCCTCAAAGCCTTCCTCTCTTATCCCATTTCATCACATGAGTTTGTCTTGCATGTTCTTAAACATCCCTAGCAATGCAGAACTACCTTCTTGAGTCCACAATCTGATTGCTGGGTGAAAAACAAGCCCTGTCCTTTTTGTCGGTGGTACTGTTAACTCCTCAGGCCACCTCCCTTTTATTCAGAGGTAGAAACTAGTTTCTGCAACATTATAAAATTATTCCTCTGGGTTAAATATATCTTCCTCAACTCATCTCCTAAAAAGCTTTCAAAAACAAATACTACCCTGGAGATTCTGATTCAACAGGTTTCAGGCAGGACCCATACAGCTTTATCTTTTTTTTTTTTTTAACACCACAGGGCATTCAGATGTTCATCTAAGTTTGACAGTATTACCCAGAGAGCTAATCAGTCAAAATATACCTAACATATCTTACATAGTGACCTCAACTTCCCCTCACATGCACCTCCTGCTTACTTCCTCCTGCTTACTTCCTCAGTTCCTCTCCAGATATGTCACCTCCTTCCCATATTTCAACCTAAACATTTGTACTTGTGACCACACTTGGATGCATCTCTCCATCACCATCTCTTTTACATTCCTAGGTGCTCTTAGCCTAGGTACTGCTTCCATTTGGCTCTTTTCATACTTCATTTCTAATCTATCGAGATTACATTCTTGCCAACATTGTCTAGACTAGGCTTGACTTTTAGGCCATTTAAAATAAACGCTGAGGCAAAAAAAAATCTAGAAATCAAAGTATTATTCTACTGCCCCTATAACTTCCATTCAAAACAATTATACAGAATACTCTAGGTTGGGCCTGGCCTGGGTCTGACTAGGGCATGGGCACCAATGGACCATCTTGAGTTCCTGGGAAAAGGCAGTGAAAGAGGAATAAGTTGTAAGAGAGGGTATCCAGCTAGGGAGGGTTAGAAAGTCCCCATCCCCTGCCATCAATCTCAAACCAGTACTGACCAGATAAAGCTGTGGGGCAGCAAGAGGGAAGGAAGGGTGATAGCAGCAGGAGCGAAAGAAGATGGTGGGACAGCTACGAGTGTGTTTGGTGGATTGTGGCACGGAGTATACAAAACTGGAACATGTTGCAAGTATAGAACAATAGTTTATTATCCCTTGATGTATTGCTTTCAAGAATTCGGCAAAAGTGGGCAATTAATCTCAAAAGTGGGTGATAAAGAAAGCCAATGTCATAGACTTCTTCTTTGGGGATGATGTAACAGGAAAAAGCCATATATACCATGAAGTGGTGAACCCACCATGGTTTAGTTGAAGATTGTTGAAAGAAAGGTTTGGAGTAAGTAATCTTTAAACACTTAAAGCAAAACATGAAGCTCATTACTTTCTTTCAACTAAACTTCCACTGAATGCTCCAGCAAACAGAATATGCTGCCGAAATAGTATTTCAGTTCTTCGATATTCCAGGCTTATACACAGCCATGCAGGATGTTCTTGCATTAGCAGCATCCTGAGCATCAAAACAAATAAGAAAACAGACATTGACTAGTATGGGAAGAGATAGTAAAGATGGTGGCACTCCTATCCCACCTCCAACTGAAGGATATGGGGTTGGCAACTGCCATAAGCACATTCCAATCATAGGGCAAGCATCACATATTTCATTCAGTAACTGTTCAGAGGCTGAGAAGTAGAAATTCCTTCAGAGCAATCCCTGGAAACAGTTACAGCAGTAAAGGAGTGCTATAGTCATGTCTGCCCAGATTTAGTAAAAGAATTTAACAAGTATGACACAAATGGGCCAAGTGGATTAAACAGTACACTGGAATCAGGGCAATCTCAAAGAAAGAATTTTCCATTGACGTTGGTTATGAGAGATCTTTGTGACTTGAAATCTTTTTTCACCCAGAATTTGCCAATTATGACTTCACACAACTACCTAAGAGGTAGCAGAGGAAGCAAGTCAGAATGATCAGAATAATCATTCTGGGCAGGGTGGCTCACGCCTGTCATCCCAGCACTTTGGGAGGTCAAGGCGGGCAGATCACCTGAGGTCAGGAGTTTGAGAACAACCTGGCCAATATGGTGAAACCCCACCTCTACTGCAAATACAAAAATTAGATGGGTGTGGTGATGCACACCTGTAATTCCAGCTACTTGGGTGACTGAGGCATGAGAATTTCTTGAACCAGGGAGGTGGAGGTTATGGTGAGCAGAGATGGCATCACTGCACTCCAGCCTGGGTGACAGAGCAAGACTCTGTTTAAAAAAAAATGTTATCAGAGCTGAGCTAACATCAGAGTTTTCTCTGCAAGAATATTAACCTCACTGAACTGGATATGCAGGGACTTTGAGTGTTGTCTTTATATTTTGAAGGAAAAAAGTGACCAAGATAAATTTTTTTAAGTAGCCTCACACACACACAACGTGAATGTATTTAATGTCACTGAAGTATATGCTTAAAATAGTTAAATAATCAACTTTATGCAATGTATTTGCTTTTTAACAATGTAAAAGATAAATAATGGCATTTTTTTAAGTAGCCCTATGACACTTAGCATTACTCATTCATGAGACAAGGAATCCCAGTAATTATGAATTTCTACCATCCTCCCCACAAAAACAATTTGTTACAAGTGCTTTTAGAACTAAGAAGTTAGTATCTTAGATAAAGTCTACTCATATTATTTTTCTTGTTAAAAAAAAAAGTAAAGGCAAGATTGTTGGACCAATTATACTTCATGTGCTAAAAAAGCAGTATTCATAACATTTCAGTATTACCACACTATTTAGCCTCCTCATGTTGAGATTTCTGTCTAGTTCACATGTCTAAGCAGTTATCTCAGACCCAGTGTGTGAGGGGCAGTCAGAGAAGCTGGTGCTGTGTGTGCAAACGATTGTCTACTTCTGAGGAAGAAGATGTTGACCTCTCTTATTAACGCTCCTGTGGCAGGAATGACTGACAGTGCCAGGGCTCAAATCTCTATTAGCTGATTTGGGGTGGTTTTAATGGACTTGTTTCCTCTCTGCTCTTTAATGGTAAATACCAAGCTGGCAACATTTATGGGCAAATATTTTTACAATAATTCAGAAAGGATCATTAGTATTGTTCAATTGTTGCAATAACATGAAATGTATTTGAGAACGATGTATGCAGATTTTGGTGGGACTTTCATGAAAACATTAGTTCCCAAAAGTAATTTGTTATTTCTATTTTTTCCCAATAAAGAGGCTGAAACATTGAATAACTTTAAATGTCTAGGGCTCTCATGGTAAGTTTCAGTTCTAACAGATTTAGAGACACATCTTATGCAATCTCTGTACTCTCTGTTCTCCAGTTGCTTTTGAAAAGAATTGAAGTGCTCCTGGGTGCTGCTCTTTAGTGAGAGAGTTTTGATGATCTCGTTGGGTCTCACCTTCTTACCTGTTCCTCTGAATCCATCAAGCAAACCATAGTGTATATGGTCAACAGTCTATGCCCAGAAATTTTGGGAGCAATAGGAAGATCTACAACGACTATGAGTCATTCATCCACTTTACAGCAAACCTGCATCACTGTCGTTGATTTTTTCATGTTTTTTGTTTGTAATACTGAAAAGTATAAGGAGGCCAGTAGCTGTTTCCATTAAGCAAGCAAGCACTGGCTAAGTATATGCTGTGCACCCAGCATTGTGCTAAAGGGATATAAGCTTAAAACATGGTCACTATTCTCAAGAAAATTGTAACACAGTTGAAGGGCAGGACATGCACACAGAAACTTTTAGGGAAAGAAGTGGGCATCAGGAAAAATAAGGTGTGTTGTCTCCTGACTTAGTGCATTGTGTGGTTGCACACCTATGTCTCAGCCAAATTTGTTTGCTCCTGATGTTGGCCACATTGACTCCAGGTTCTCCTTGATTCTAACTCTTAGCTAATTAAAGACAAATCTTTTGTGCCTGTTGCTTTCAAAGCATCATGCTCCTCTACTGGATGCTCCCACAACCTGAGAGGTCATATACTCCATCTCTACCTACATTATACTAGGATGCAACAAAGGATGATTTTTCTAGTACAGATATAGTTCTGTACAGATTCCACCTTGGCTATGACTGAAGGCCATAGGAGGAACCCAGGAGGTTTAAGTTAGAGGCAAATCTAAGCAAGACACCACATGATGTATGCAAATCACCACTTACTACTAACGATGACCTACAGTTCTTAGTGATCATGGTATTTCCCCTGCCAGGTAAGAATGACCTATAGTCCTTAGTCCATGTTCATGCACCTTGGCTCTTCTGGCCTTTAGATTGATTTCTCCTCAATCCTCAATGCAAATTACCCCACATGAGCTCATTTCATTATCCTTCCCCCCTAAAAAAAAGTGTTCATTGTTGAATGATAGCTGAGAAGTTTATATTGGAATCCCCACTATGACATAAAAATTCAGGAACTGACACAAGCAGACCACTCCATCCATTCAACCTTATTCTCTTTTACTATCTATAGTGGGTTGATAGTGTCCTCCCAAAAGATACATCCAAGTCCTAACCCCTGGCACCTGTGAATATGGTCTTATTTGTAAACAGGGTCTTTACAGATGTCATTAAATCAAGTATCTCCGGGGAAGACCATCCTGGATTCAGGATGGGCCTTAAATTCAATGATCAGTGTCCTTAAAAGAGAAATGGAAGAAGGACTAAAGACACAGAGACCCAAGGGAGAAGGCCATGTGACGATGAGGGCAGAGACGGGAAGGATGCATCTACAAGCCAAGGAACACCAAACAATGCAGACAGCCACCTGAAGATGGAAAGACGCAGAGCACGGTTTCTCCCTCAGAGTCTCCAGAAGGAACCAGCCCTGCCAACACCTTCATTCTAGCACTTCTAGCCTCTGGAACTGTGAGAGAATACATTTATAGTAATTGGTTACAGCAGCCTTAGGAAACAAATACACTAGCTAACAGTCACTTCATTGTCCCTGAAATATAACATCCTCTTTCTCACCCCCATACCTTTGCTTACCAATTCCCCCACCCAGAATGCAACATCCTTCACCTTTTCTCACATGCCTCTTAACCTTCAGGCCTCTCTCAAATCCTGCTTATCCAAGCAATTTTCCCCAACTGATCCTAACCACCTATATTCTTAACTGTTTATCTTGATATATATCATACACTGTTTTCCCTTACTACGTAAGGTTCTGTGTTTCCTTAAAGAAATTGAAAGTTCCATGAGTACAGATTCTGATGCTGTACCTATACAACGTTAAATTGGTAAGCGCTTGATGAAGATATATTTAATTACTGTACATCATTTGGTAACCCAAGAAAATGGGCTTCACAGGCTGATAAACAACAGCTGCAGCACCATTGATATTAACAATTAAATCTCAGGGATTTCATGCAGACTCACCCCACAGAGAATCCTCTGGGATCCATCTACTGTAGCTCAATTACAATGGGATGAAGAAGGTCCCATGTCATTCCCCTGAAGTGCTGCTCAAGGCTGAAACTCCACCCTGAAAGCTGTTACTATCACCCTGTCATTGTTTTTGTGAAATTAAAGGGGACCCACAGGACGTTCTCACAGCAAGACCGTATAAACAGTGTTACAGTAATTAGTGATACTGAAGATCATTGATGTATTTTGGTCACAGAGGTCTGAGGCTGCTGATGCCAGATTGTAATTTTTTAAAAAAAATTAATAGTAAAATAAAATGAATGAAAATGACTCAAGAGAAATGTTCAAATCTTGCTTTGTGATCCAAGCACGAATAAACCATTTTCCTCTGAGTGAAATGGCCTTGAGTAGATATTTTCAAATTATCTTTCCTTTTATTCTTTCTTTCATTCCATCTGGCAGCTTTAGAAAAACCTTATTTTCATACTTTCTTGGCTACACATTTTCAGGACTCTCAAGTAGAAAATAATGACTCAACTCCCTGTGAAAGGTAGATGACCTGAGATCTTCAAGGCCAAAGCTGATCTAGAGTGAAGTTATCAACCAGCTGTCAGAGACGTAATTAGGACATAATATGCAGTGGACACTTCTCCCTCTGGCCTATCTTGTTAATAGAATATGAGTTGTGAGGTGACAAACTGGGTGGGATTGGGAGGATACTGTAGAAGACACCTTATTGAGACTTCCAACTCATCACGGAAGTTTCCCTCTCTGAGTTGGTCTCAAGCCAGGGCATTGCCTGCCTGCCATGGTGGAGTGGAATTCATGTGGTCGATAGAATTGTTTAAGATTTCCCAAGTCAACAAGTCACTACCTCCCCTAACTTACCTCAGGATCCCAAGGAGAATGGACCCTAGGTCCTGGTGAAGGTAACTATTGATACCCTTGTGCGTATCACCAAGCCTAGCTAGGCAGAGATTTCAAACCCGGGCTCCATGTGTCCTACAAAGAAGACTTTGCACTCCATTAGCCCACTCCCACTAGCCACCCACCACACGCCATATCCCTGGAGCTAGAGAGCTGCCACAGTGACCTCACCTATTCACCAGAACAGCAGCTCTTCAAAGTACAGATTTTCCTTCTCCTCTTTATACTTGGTCAGGATGAGTTCCTAGAGAAAAATTAAACCTCAAGAGACATATTCCTTCCCTCTCTTTCCCTTCTTCTCCCTCATTCTTTCTCTCCTCTCTCTTTCTCTCTCTCTGTCTCTCTCTCTCACACACACACACACACACACAAGTGCATCTGGAGAGCCAAATTTGGCTCATTATTTCCTTTTCTGTAATGTACATGTATTCAGTAGGTTACCAAGTATCAAAAAATGTAAAATGCTTTCCTAATTTACTGGGGAGGAAAACAAAACCAAGCGCTGGTCTCTTTGTGTGTAGATGTTTGTGATATTCAAGGCCCTGTTGCTGACCCTATGGGTTGGCACAGCACTCACACATACAGAGCAGGCGGGATAGTGACTGGCATAAGTGTTGCCTGCCACCACCTCGTTGGGTGTTCCAGGCTTCGTGGTGAGCCATCTCTCAGAGACCTACGGTCTTTTTCTGAAATCTAGTCTGTATTGTCAACACTCTGGGTCTGCAAATACATTCCAGAAAAAGCAGTTCTCAATCTGGGCTAGACATTAGACTCACCTGGAAAATTTTATTAAATAGCTGATGCCTGGGCCTCACCCTAAAGATTCTGGTTTAATTAGCCAGGAGTTATTCTCCTGGATCAGGGGATTAAAAGTTTCCCAGGTGGCTATAATGTATGACGTAGATTAAGTGAGCCTGGGAGTAGGGGTGGTAGGAAGTGGGTCAGAGTTCAAATGGCACAGCCTTGATGTAAATTCATATTTGCAAATGGATTTGAGAGGAAAATGAGATGCTAATTCCTCTCACAGTCAGTATTGTAACCCTGCTTCTGCTCCCTATTACAACTATTTCCCTTTCAACTACAGCTTAAAACAAATATTAAAAATTTTGTCATAAACAGTATTGTTAGCTAAGCAAAGATTTCACACCAAGGCTTTATATGTCCCACAGAAAGGACTCTACAATTTACAAGCCCACTCCCACTGGCCACCCACCCCACCACCTGCCATAACCACTGGAGTTAAAAAACTACTACCGCGACCTCACCCACTCACCAAAACAAAAGTGCTTCCGTCTACTGACCATTCTCCTTCCATTTACTGTCTCTGTAGGAAGATGTAAATGTTGGCATTGCATTACACAGTGAGGAGAAAAAAAATTTTACCGTCCTAAGTGAACTCAGAATGTGTTCATCATATCACCTCACCCTGCATTCACTCATTTTCCTCCAAACCCAAAGCAGGAAGAAGAGTTCTACCTTTCCTGTCTTGTGTAGCCATAGGCTATTTTAATTAGAAGAAAGTGTATATGATTAACTGGAAGGCATTATTATATTAAAAAAAAGAAGCAAATTATTTCTCCAAAAAATACTAGTAAATGACACCCTTACGTGACATATTGTCATAACCCTGTTCAAATGAGGACAAGGCCAGTTTATCAGATTTTCCTCTGACTCATAAAATTCTCCACTCCTCCAGAGCCTACAATTTAATTACAGAGAGAAACTATAAACTACCCTACCCTGTAGAGTGCAGGAGAAAAAATTAGCCATCATCTTTATTTATGAGTATTCTAAACAAAGAAGTTGGCAGATGTGGATACAGTCGATGTCTCCCAGGCCACCCCAACCAGGGGGTAAAAATAGGGTCACCATGTGTTTTAAGCAGGATTTTCTGGCTTTGTTCTCCAGCTACTCTGCCAAAACTTTAGTCCCCTCTTAGAAAACTCTCAAAGAATTCTGGGAGAGGGGTGCTGGAACTGATGCTTGTGTTTGCCATGGGTTTCTGTGCTTTTCATCTGTCCTGCTCAAGTTCCTGGAGGAGATAGTGCCTGTCTCAGAGGAATCCAAAGTTGTGAACTACACACCAACACCACCTGCTAAAGATGACAGCACAGCTGCCCATGTTAAGAGTGCCACGGTCACACTCCAAAGGCACAGTCTTCACTACTGGACCAGCTGCTGTTACAGAGCTGGTGATGGCTTCAGCCATCCGGAGAGGCTCTCGAAGAACGGCTGTTCCTCACCCGACCCTTTCTTGCAGTCCCCTTGCCCTGAGACTTAGGCAACTCCATGGAGTATGGGCCAGAGAACAATATGGTTGAAAGGCATCTGCTCTACTTAAAAGCATTCCTCTCCTCTGGATGTGGTCCATTCTTCCAGAATCAAGCATGTTTGCCTTCATTTTCACTTATGAAATTTTTTACTGGAGACTCTTCAAGTTCACCAATTCCTCTGGCCCCACTCCTAGTCTTCTGGATGTATTCATTCATTCAAGGACTATGCTAGACACTAAGTGAGGACACAACAACGGCCTAGAAAGACAATTTCCTCCTCATAGACTAAGGTCAATGAGCAAGTTCCCAAGTGGGTAGTTCAGTACGCTGTGTGCATGCAGAGGACAAATGCTTCCTCCTGATATTAGTGTAGTTAGGGAAAGGATCTCAGAAGAAAGAAATGACCTTGAAACTGAAACTTGATGAAGAATCAAAAGCTAAAGAAACAAGAGAGAGAGAGAGAGTGGGAGTTAAGGGAGGAGAGAAAATTCCAGACATAAATAACATGCACAAATCCTCAGAGGTCAGGTAGAGCATATCAAATACCACAGATAACCCCAGAATACTCACTTGCATCAGACATTTTAACTTCCTGCACCAACTTCTGGTAACCACAAAGGGAGAAAAAATGACTGACTGAGCTTGATCTCCTCAGTTTGTCTTTGAGAAAATGTTAATTCAGTGGGGACAGGCCCTGAAGGCAAAATCAGATGAAAATAGAATTGCCAGATAAAATACAGAATGCCCAGTTAAAATAGAATTTTAGATAGATGGTGATAATTGTATGGTATAAATATGTTCTTAGATATGGCATGGGATATACTTATACTAAAAAGTATTTGCTTTTTATCTGGAATTCTAATTTAACTGGACATATTGTATTTTTATTTGCTAAATCTGGCAGCCCAAGATCATGAATATGACCACAAACTTGGTCACTTCTCACTGGAAACTCAGTTGGAAAAAGAAGAGATAAGATTACAAGAGCAGACATCAATGGTAAAAACATAAAAATGCAACTCAAAAAAAAAAAAGGACTACAACAGGCCAGCCAACTTTCTTGTCTGAATTCTAAATAACTCAAACCCATGGAGAATGCTCTACAATAGAAATAGTGGGTTCATTGCCAGAAGCACTTCATAAGAGCAGGATTACAGAGGAAGGACCCCTAAGACTGAGTCCCCAAGTCACTAATAACCATCTGCTTGGTTAATGAACCTGATACCAACAGAAAAAAGATACCTGTAGTCATCAAACAACAGGGACAGTTACTCCTGAACCTGTGGTCACATAAAGCCAAGGTGTTGACTACATCAGGTTCTTAAGAATTCTGTAGGGTGGAAGGATGTCTAAATGCATGCATGTTTGTCTCATTGTAATATAGCCCCGGGCCCCTGTCACATGGGCCAGTCTCAATATGTGGGCCTCAGAAGAAAATGGATGAGAATCAGCACATCCACTAGAAAGAGGAAAATTCATGGCAGCAAGAAACAAACCAACAAAACAGATCAGCAGTGGAAAGGGGAAAGATTTGCTGCTTTCTTAGTCTTGATCTGAAGAACAGTAGTATTTGATAAGAACATTAAATGGAAAGGAGGGTAGTCATAAATAAAAATGTCATAGATAAAGTTACGGGACTTCAGTGTGTTTAATGTCTCCATATGGTAGTGGCCTTTAGGTATATGTGTGTGTGTGTCTGGTGTGTGTGTATGTGTGTTTGTGTGTGTGTGTTTGGTGTGTGTGCATATGTGTTTGTGTGTGTGTGAGAGAGAGAGAGAGAAAGAAAGAGAGAGAGGGAGAGAAAGAGAGAGAGAGACAGAGAGAAAGAATGAGGAGAGACTGCTTAAGAGATGACTATGATGGACACAAGAAAAAGATCAAAAAATAATATTTTTATTCTGTTTCAAACTTCCATAAAATTGTTGAGCTTAAGTAGAAACAAACTAACACTGAGGACAGATGAGAACAAAACCAATAACTTTCACAGGACTGTAGTGACCACCAGATGTTGAAAGAAAGTTTTACCAAACCAAACATCTGCTTTCTACTCTAAGAGACAAGAGTGATAAAAAAAAAAAAAAAAAAAAAAAATGACAGGGCACGGTGGCTCAAGCCTGTAATCCCAGCACTTTGGGAGGACAAGACCAGCGGATCACGAGGTCAGGAGATCGAGACCATCCTGGCTAACACGGTGAAACCCCGTCTCTACTAAAAAATACAAAAAACTAGCCAGGCGTGGTGGCAGGCGCCTGTAGTCCCAGCTACTCAGGAGGCTGAGGCAGGAGAATGGCGTGAACCTGGGAGGCGGAGCTTGCAGTGAGCTGAGATCTGGCCACTGCACTCCAGCCTGGGCGACAGAGTGAGACTCTGTCTCAAAAAAAAAAAAAAAAAAAAAAGAAAAAAAAATAGAGAAAAAAGGACACAAAACCAAGAAGAATTTGAGATGACCAAGTTAAAACACTCAGCTCCAGACTTCAAATCAGGAGGCACTATCAGGAACCATTGTTCATTCATTCCTCACACCCAAGTCCTCTGTCTCAGATTCCTGTGTTTCCACAAGGACCCACTGGTCTCAGTTCTTTACATTCAATTCCGATCTGAAATTACGGTTCCAAACCATTTGGAACTGAAATGCCTGAAATGCCTAGAAATTATGGTTTCAAACCATTTGGAACTGAAATGCCTAGGAGTTCATTCAGGCTGCTGTAATAAGACATCTTAGACCGGGCAACTTATAGACAACAGAAATTTATTGCTCACAGTTCTGGAGGCTGGGAAATCCAAGATCAAGATGCTAGCAGATTCAGTGTCTGGTGAGAGCTTGTTCCTTATAGATGGTACCTTATTCTGTGTCCTCATATAGCTGGAGGTGCAAACAAGTTCCCTCAACTCTTTTATAAGGGCACTAATCCCATTAGTAAAGGGTGCAGCCCTCATGAACTAATCACTTCCCATATGCCCCACCTCTTGATATTATTGCATTGGGGATTAGCTATCAATACATGAAATTTGGGAGAACATAAACATTCAGGCTACAGCACCGCCTTCCATTCCTATTCCCTTAAATCCACCCTCCCTACAATAAACCCAAGTGTACTCATTCCTAAGTACAAGATGGAGACTGGCCTTTCTTTCCAGCAGTAAGCACAGCAGCATTAGGCCATACAAGTTGATCTTCCCACACAGTTCTTTACATCATACTAACAGAAAAAAATAGGTTTTGCTCATGAGGCTCATAAGGAGTCAAAATATTTTACCATTAAAATGTAGGAGTTTTATGAAGACACTAAAAATGTGATGCAGAAAAAAGAAAGTTAAGCTTTGTCTGTATAAAATAATGTACAATAGAGGTGAGCTATATTAAAAATTATCTCAGATGGATGCTACAATGGAATAGCTTAATAATCCAAAGCTGCTGTGCTTTCAGATCAAATCATCTGTTGCAAAGTGAACATGACCCTTAAAACAGGTAGTTATTTTCTGTGCATTTTTAAAGAAATAGTTTTATCTTCAGCTACAAGGTAAGGACCCTCTCTCTCATCACTCCTATTCAACACAGTATTGGAAGTTCTGGCCAGGGCAATCAGGCAAGAGAAAGAAATAAATGGTATTCAAATAGGAAGAGAGGAAGTCAAATTGTCTCTGTTTGCAGATGGAAAAATTGTATATTTAGAAAACCCCATCATCTCAGCCCAAAATCTCCTTAAGCTGATAAGCAACTTCAGCAAAGTCTCAGGATACAAAATCAATGTGCAAAATACACAAGCATTCCTATACACCAATAATAGACAGAGAGTCAAATCATGAGCAAATGCCCATTCACAATTGCTACAAAGAGTATAAAATACCTAGGAATCCAACTTACAAGGGATGTGAAGGACTTTTTCAAGGAGAACTACAAACCACTGCTCAAGGAAATAAGAGAGGACACAAACAGATGGAAAAATATTCCATGCCCATGGATAGGAAGAATCAACATCATGAAAGTGGCCATACTGCCAAAGTAATTTATAGATTCAATGCTATCCCTGTCAAGCTACCATTGGCTTTCTTTACAGAATTAGAAAAAAATTCTTTAAATTTCATATGGAACCAAAAAAGAACCCGCATAGCCAAGACAATCCTAAGCAAAAAGAACAATGCTGGAGGCATCACGTTACCTAACTTCGAACTATACCACAAGACTACAGTAACCAAAATAGCATGGTTCTGGCAGCAAAACAGATATATAGACCAATGGAACAGAACAGAGGCCTCAGAAATAACACCACACATCTACAACCATCTGATATTTGACAAACCTGACAAAATCAAGAAGTGGGGAAAGGATTCCTTATTTAATAAATGGTGTTGGGAAAACTGGCTAGCCATATGCAGAAAACTGAAACTGGGCTCCTTCCTTACACCTTATACAAAAATTAACTCAAGATGGATTAAAGACTTAAATGAAAGACCTAAAACCAGAAAAACCCTAGAAGAAAACCTACGCAATACCATACAGGACATAGGCATGGGCAAAGACTTCATGACTAAAACACCAAAAGCAATGGCAATAAAAGCCAAAATGACAAATGGGATCTAATTAAACTAAAGAGCTTCTGCACAGCAAGAGAAACTATCATCAGAGTGAGCAGGCAACCTACAGAATGGGAGAAAATTTTTGTAATCTATCCATCTGACAAAGGGCTAATATCCAGAATCTACAAAGAACTTAAACAAATGTACATGATAAAAACCAACAACCCCATCAAAAAGTGGGTGAATGACCAGACGTTTCTCAAAAGAAGACATTTATGTAGCCAACAAACATATGAAGAAAAGCCCATCATCACTGGTCATTAGAGAAATGCAAATCAAAACCACAATGGAGATACCATCTCAAGCAGTCATTAAAAAGTCAGGAAACAACAGATGCTGGAGAGGATGTGGAAACACAGGAACACTTTTACACCATTGGTGGGAGTGTAAATTATTTCAACCATTGTGGAAGATAGTGTGGCGATTCTTCAAGGATCTAGAACCAGAAATACCATTTGACCCAGCAATCCCATTACTGGGTATATACTCAAATGATTATAAATCATTCTACTATAAAGACAAATGCACACGTGTGTTTATTGCGGCATTGTTCACAATAGCAAAGATTTGGAACCAACCCAAATGCCTATCAATGATAGACTGGATAAAGAAAATGTAGCTCATATACACCATGGAATACTATGCAGCCATAAAAAGGATGAGTTCATTTCTCACTCATAAGTGGGCATTGAACAATGAAAACACATGGACACACGGAGGGGAACATCACACACCGGGGCCTGTCAGGGGGTGGGGTACTAGGGGAGGGATAGCATGAGGAGAAATACCTAATGATATGTTGATGGGTGCAGCAAACCACCATGGCATGTGTATACCTATGTAACAAACCTGCACATTCTGCACATGTATGTGCAGAACTTAAAGTATGAAAAAGAAAGAAAGAAAGAAAGAAAGAAAGAAAGAAAGAAAGAAAGAAAGAGAGAGAGAGAGAGAGAGAGAGAGAGAGAGGAAGGAAGGAAGGAAGGAAGGAAGGAAGGAAGGAAGGAAGGAAGG
>NC_045435.1:6539148-6540993 GCF_002776525.5 Piliocolobus tephrosceles | reverse complement strand
AGGAAGGAAGGAAGGAAGGAAGGAAGGAAGGAAGGAAGGAAGGAAGGAAGGAAGGAAGGAAGGAAGAGTTTTATCTTAAAAACAGTGTCAAAAATTTGGGAAGCCAAAAGCACAAGGAAAATGTACATCACCCACAACCCCACCACTGAGAAGCAGCCACTGTTAATTAAGAAGTTGGTATTCAGCCTCCTAGTCTTTGCTCTACATTAACATACCATTATTACAAAAATGAGATTACCCTGTGTTTACTGTTTGGTAACAACTTTACCAATAAACAATATATAGGCAACATTGTCACATCGTTAAACATTCTTCCAAAACACATAGGTAATTTATAAGCACTGCAAAATATTTCATTGCTCCTCTTAAGTGGAAATGTACTAAATTTAAGGACAGATGAGAATAATAAATTGGTTTCATTTTATGAATGTACCTTAATTTATTTAACTAAATTCTCCCACCACTACTTTTCTCTCTCCCCTCAACACTGCTATAAGCAAGAATAAATGTAACTTGCTTGTAATAAATTTTTTGCATGTCTATTTGCAAGTTATTTTCTTGAGATAAGTTCCTAGATGTGTAATTACTGGGTCAAAGAGAATTCACTATGCTTTTTAAACCAAATATTTTTTATTTTCTCCTGAAATTTTCTAGAATCGAACAAGAGCTCCAACACTGTCAGTGATGTATGAAATTTACACGTATGTCTCTTGTAGTTTACAATACCTAATTTCATTCTACCATGTAGTTGATGTCAAGCACATGTGTTTAATTTTTTTAAAAAGAGTCATTGCAACTCTCTTATGGTGACAGCTCCAGTCATTTACAGTTTATAAAAATTATATCTATCACAAATTTAAACCAAGTCACATAATAAAACCAAGAGGGAGCTAATTTCTATTGAGAGCAGTGTAGAGAGCTCCTCATTCTTAAATCTAAGTCAATGAACTGCAGGTACACACAACATGGATAAATCTCACAGGCACTATGTTGAGTGAAAGAAACCAGACACTAATATGCACATACGTATGATTCCATTTATGTAAAGTTCAAGAATAAGCAGAACTAATGAGAGTGATAGAAGTCAAAATATCAGTTACCTCTTGGGGTCAGGGAAGATGATGTTGACTGGGAAGCAGCCCAAAGGAGTCTTCTGGGGTCCTGGAGATAATTTATCTGTTGATTTAAATGACAGTTACACAGTATAGTAGAAACTATTAAAGTGTACACTTAATAATTGAATAATACACTTATAATATGTATATTTTCATTTTATGTATGTTGCTATTTATGTTATACCTCTATTTTTGCAAAACTAGAAACAACCAAAGGTATGAATGTTATGTATATTAGTTTCCTAGGGCTGCCATAACCAAGTACCACAAAGTAGGTGTAAACAGAAATTTATCCAGAGAATAGAAGTCCAGAATTAAGGTGTCAGCAGGGCTGTGCTGCCTCATGAAACCTGTAGGGGAATTCTTCCTGGCCTCGCTACACCTACAGGTGGTCTGACAACAGCCTTTGGCATTCTTGGCTTGTAGGTGTATCATCCCAACCCGCCATCTTCATATGGTCATATTCCTTTTTTTTTTTTTTTTTTTCTTGAATTATAGATCTTTTTAACTTTTAAGTTCAGGTTGTTACACAGGTAAACTTGTGTCATGAGGGTTTGTTGTGCAGATTATTTCATCATCCAGGTATTGAGCCTAGTACCCATTAGTTATTTTTCCTGATCTTCTCCCTCCTTCTCTCCTCTCTTCCCTCCAATAGGCCCCAGTGTGTGTTGTTTCCCTCTATGTGTCACGTGGCCACATTCTTTTTTTTTTTTTTTTTTTTTTTTTTTTT